>NW_026067962.1:5242368-5273076 GCF_014885135.2 Alexandromys fortis
AAATGGAGCATGACTTAAAGCATTAGAATTTTTCTGTTTTTAAAATTGATTGAATGAAGGTCATCTAAGGCAATTTAATTTCCCTAGGAACTTAAAATTATGGTCGTGTTATTTGTCAAGGAGCTTAGAACTCCTGGAGTTTTGTCTCCATCAAATCAAAAGGGCATTTCTACTTTTCTTTATTTGAGGAATGATTGCCTTCTTGGATTTTTATTGTTCTCAAGGCTATATGGTTGATTCTGTTGTCCTAAAGTAATCTGATACATGGGCACTGCAATCCACAAATTAATAAATAATAATGCCTGTCTAACTGCAAACACCACGGCACTCATACTCAGCAGCGTTTGTTTTGTGCAGTGTGCTAAGCACCCTTCTTCCATTATTACTGATGTTGTTTGAATTAAGTTGCAGAAACTAAGGGGCAGGTGATTTTCTGAAGTAATGGAAAACCTCTCTACAATTGTACATTTGATTCCAGCATTTCAAAACAAGTGTCATTTGAACTTGTACCAAAAAGGAAAAAAAAAAAAAAAAGACGAAGAAAGCAAAAGGAGATGCTGGCTGTTCTTAGCTTTGCCACTGTGTCAGTACTAAAACAGACCAAGTACATTTGCTTTCCTTGCAGTAGCCATATAAAACCTTTAGCATTCTCTTCTTTCAACAAAATAAGAGGAGGTCAGGTTCATTCTTATTTATCAAATGCAACTGTTAATTCAAAATCTTAATTGGAGTGATTGGCTGTACTATTTATTGAGATGAAACTATTTCAATTCTTTAACATAAAGAATAGTCTATTAATTTCTTTTTCAAAATTGTAGTGTCAGAGTTATATTTGGGCATGGATGTTTACTAATTTAGGTTCTCACACACATGCCACAAATCGATGTAAGCCAAAATAATTGGAAAATTCAGATCAACATTACTAATGAAAATATATCACAATTGAAAAACATATTATGTTATGGAGAAAACTGATATATTGTTTATCTGTACATTAAATAAGTAGTACATGAAATAGCAAACATGTGAATGACTGACATGAATCCTGTTTTCATTATCAAGTGTCAATCATAACACAAGAGAATGCCTTAGGCATAAGTTTATTACTAAGGGAAAAATAGCCTTTTTAATTAGAGTTTTTATGAGGAAAATTAAATCTTTCTTGACTCTGAAGTATGAAAAGTCTGCAAGATTTATATATAACAACTAAGCAGACAAAATACCTTAGCAAATATAAAGAAAGATTCATGATTGCCATTGACTTAAAGGTCCAGAGAGCTTCCATAAACGTTTGATTTCCAAAACTTAGCATTTTATTTCCATAGCTGTTTTATTATAAATCATATTGATATACATTGCTGGACTTTGAGACCTTTAGCATTACTAAGTTGGATCAGAGAAAAGAAATCTGCTGGAGGATAACAACCATGTGCTAAATGCTTTATCTGAGAACCATGAGACAAAACCGGCACAAATCAAAAATGAACGTATGGAAACTGAGTCATTATTACATATAGCAAAAAATCTCCAATTAATAAGAAATTGTGATTAGTTTGACCATGTAAAGCAAAAATTGTCAAAGTTGTATTCTATTGTGAGTAGAAAGTTACTTGTCCCAAACTTCAACTGTTTTCATTAAAGTAAAAAATCTTTATTTGAGTTTAAATCATTTATTATGTATTCAGTAGTCAAATAAGCAATGTTTTTCATGATTCAAGAATGAACCATGCAGGTATTGTCATATGGAGAATTTAATTTCTTAAATGTATTTAAATGCCATTCACCATGATAAATCTTTCCATTGTAGCATATGTTTATTCTATTTACACATGCTTACAGATGCTATTTAGTTTTAATGGAAACGGAGACATATAAATATTCTATAATTTTAGGTAACTCTATAATGATGAGTCTTGATGATTAAATTGTAAATTTAGACAATAATTTCATTTAATTTTTAAGATCAAGTTCAGAAAGATATTTTATTTAAACATTTTATAGCATCCCTGTAAAAAGTCCATGCTAGTCTCAAACTCCTAATCTGTGTGCCTTAACTTCCCAAGTGACAAGATCATAAAAGTGTGCTTCCATAGCTAGCTGAGAAATATGTTCGTATATATGTTATATTATCAAATTATTTAGTAGCAGTGTTTCAAGTGGGAATCCCAACTTTGTGCTGTGATTTTCATTAATGAATAAAGAAACTTCATTGGACTATCAATAGGGCAGAACTTAGATAGGCAGAGAAAACTAAATGGAATGCTGGGAGGAAGAAGGCAGAATCAGAAAGACTCCATGAATCCGCCAGAGACAGATACTGGGAATTTTACCGGGTAAGCTACAGCCATGTGGCGATACACAGATTACTAGAAATGGGTTAAATTAAGATGTAAGAGTTAGCCAATAACAAGCTAGAGCTAATGGGCCAAGCAGTCATATAATTAATACAGTTTCTATGTGGTTATTTTGGGGCTAAGTTAGCCTGGCAGTCAGGATAAACAAGCTGGCCTCCTCCAACAAGTATTATAGGACTTTTATATACACGCAAAATTGACAAGAAAGCTTGTTGTCCACAAACCTTATAAGTAATTAATTTACAGCATATTGCCAATTTTATCATAGTGATATGTTTTATATTGTCTATGATATAATACCACACTTGTATTATATCATGTAATAAACTAGTAATAATATCTTAGAAATATACCTATAATAAGGTATAAACAATCTGCATTATTATTCTTACAGTTTATAAGTATTTCTATCAAAGATGAATTGTTATATAAAATTTGTACATTTATTTTATCACTAATTTAAAAGTGTCATTTATATCTTAATAAATAAAATTATTAAAATGTTTCCCTTGCTTTTTAAGAAAATTAATTCTCCAACTGTACATTTATTCTTTGCATTTATTCCTCACTTATTTTATTTTGTTGCTATAAATATGTTAGTAATAATATTAATTTAAATGTTTGTTACAAGTATAATAGCATGAATTTATATATAACATTGCTGCAACTTCATATTGAATTGCGCTAGTTTGTATTATTTTTGTCTGAAATGTTTAACACATGTCTTAATTCTAGAAATTCATCCATTGATAACTATTTTGACATAAGTATTAACCTAATTTTACGGTTCACTTCAGTAAGAATATGAGAGACATAAGCAATTGCTTTATTGCATCTCAAACCTGACTCAACACTATTTAGTGAAAAGATCATGGCTTTCCCAGTGGCAAAAGAGTCTGTATAATTTGCATTCACACATAATCAATATTTATAATAGTGTTCCTATTTCATTATTTCCTTGAATCTTCAATATTCCTGCATAGTATTTGTTCTGTTTTATTCAGGAAGAGGAAGCAGGCAGATATCAGTCTTAACAGTATCATCTACCATGGTATAGCTATTAACCTCATCTGGATATTTTACACTAGATATGCTTATGAAAAACTGACATTTTCATAAATAATTTCCAAAGTGATTGATATTATAAACTTACCTATGAAAAAATCCAGATTTGAACAATGTAACCATGAAATAATAAATAAAATATGTTAACTTTGAATTTTAGAGTTTGCTTTCCTCTATGTCATGGAGTCCCTTATGTGGTCAAATGTGTCAGATGTATCTCTTTCCCAGCCACTGGAGTCAGAAGTGAAGAGATGATCTCAGTGACAAACATATACTTCTTACTTTTTATCAAAAGAGAATAGACACAGAAATTGCTCCTGATGCTCTGAGAAGAAATGGAAGGGTATGTGGTTGAAATCACTGGTATAAATGACAACCAAGGTTTTCCCATTAAGCAAGGTGTCTTGACTGATGGCAGTGTGGGCCTGGGATAGAGTAAGGAATATTCCTACTGTAGAACAAGGAAAATTGCACAGTGGAATCACAAGTCTGGTCAGGAATGCATTGTGTTTGCCAATCTGTTTCTTAGCTTGACTATTGTAAAGACAGCATAGAGAATTGTTGGTGGAGATTCTCCTTTGTTTCCTGGCTGCTTGACCTGAAATAATCACTCAGAAACTATATTAAATAAAACACTGCTTGGACAGTCAGTTAAGTGTATTGCTAGCTAGCTCTCATAACATAAATTAACCCATATCTACTATTTCATATTTTACCATGAGTCTCATGGTTTCCCGGCAAAGGTTTCGGTTTTCAGCTTGCCTCTTTCTTCCTGGGGTGGGGTGGGGGTGGAGCTACATGGCATCCACTGACTTTTTCTTCATTCTTCCAGCATTCAGTTTAGTTTTCCCACTTAACTCTACTCTGCCCTGTTGAAGACAAATTAGTTTCTTTATTCATTAATCAATAAAAGCAACATATATAGAAGGACTTCATATATCAGAGAATTATTTCCTTGACCTACATATACTATTATGCCTTGGCAATTGAGGTCCAAAAATGCCAAGCAAGAATGTAAAAGTTTCTAAATCTCTTTAAAGGAGACCATGCCTTTCAATTCATTGTCAGAAAGTCCTCAAGCACAGAAGCTGAGATGCTCAGTAAAATGTAACCGTGATTTATAAGATTCAACATCTACTTCCTCCATAAGACCTTCCAAATGAACATGGATATATTGCTCTGAAGAAATAATTAACTAAAAAATAAAAAGTTGGCTTCAGAACTTATAAAGTTTTTGTCATTTAAATGAATAACCCCAAAGCAAAATATAAAGAACAGATTGCCAAGAGACTCTACTCTCTGAAAGCTTCAGTTTCAAAGTCTGAGTCTAGTCAAGATGAAGTCTTTAAGGGAAACACATGATCAGGCTTTGAATCTCACAAATAATTAGACTTATTTATTTTATTGTTTGAATTTTAGCCTGAAAGTACACATATATACCACATATGTGCCTATTCCCTGGGTAGGCAAGGAGAAGGCATTGGCTTTCTTTGGAACCGAAGGCAAAGATGTTTGTGAGCTATGATGTATATGCTGAAAATGAATTTGAGTCCTTTGCCAGAAGGTCTAATGTTCTGAATTCAGGGCCTACTTCTGGTCTATATGTGTTATACATATCTACTTTACTTTTGATTTATACATGAATCTTTCTAAACTTCTAAGGACCCTGTTCTTTTAAATTTATTTTTTGTGTGTTTTCTATCAGAATGTAAGTACCATGAAAACTAAGAATTTTTCCCCAGAAATTAGTAGGTAATGATTAAAACCATCACATCTTAAACTTAAAAATGAAAGCTAAACATCAATATGAATGAATGAGTAGTGTGATTAAGGAAACTTAAACCTAAAATTCATTCTTATGTCTTAAGAATTAAACCAACATTGAATTTTGATTATGTTTATATTAGTGAGTTAAATATAGAAAAATACCAGTATTTTTATGTAAATATTATTACTGTAAAATAAATGATGCAATTGGTGCTATAGTCAAAAATATTTAGAACCTTAGTAATTTTCTATGAGAAAACTAAGAAACAGAAAGTTGTTTTTCAAACTTAAGAACTTGAAAGCACAATATGATCTACACTATGCAATGTGCATGAAATATCACTGCATATTTTTGGCTGGCATAGTGAGCAAGAATGGCATTTTCACAACATCACTGTGATTCATGGGCCATGGAAAAATAATAAAAATAGCTTTGGAGAAAAACACAAAGGAATGTTATCTTTATTATTTCTTTATTATAAGTATTATAAGTTGATAGGGATATGTAAGTACTAGACATTTGGTAATATTCAGGAGTAAAACTCATTTAAGGTTTTATGAGTTCCATAAGCAGAAATGTTTGGAATATTTTTTAGGGAAAATGAATTTCTGCAGATCTATCAGAGTTTAAACTGTGTTGAGATTGGTTTCCTTTGTATCACTTGACATACATTTCTAGAAAATTATTACTTTTTTTTTGTAATTCCTCTTAATGCCGTTGCAAAGTTAACAAGGCAAAAGGGATAAGTAGTGCTTCTCAAAAAAATAAAAAATAAAAAAAGAAGATACTGAAACTGTGAAAGTCAAAGCAGACACAGTGAATGACTGCACATTACTTTAACACTAGGAATCACATGCTTCTTACCACATCTACAAAATTATTTTCCATAATCAATTTTAGTAATTTTCAAAATGATAATTGAAAAAGTGATGGATGTACCATCAATTGTAAACAACCTAAAAGCCCCATCATCCTATCTGCAGTCAATTAAACCATTGTACATAAATGCAAGAAAGACTCGGCTGCTTCATTCTCAGACTATTCATGAGCGTAATAGACCGTGCTATTTCAATGCAAAATGCAGTCAGGGCTTTATTATCCTCACTAATGGTGCAGATAATCCAAAGTGTTAGATAATCCCCAAACCATTTATTGTGGCATAAAAATAGGCTTTTTAAGGTTAAGAAAATCCTTCATAAAATTGAGGTTGATTTAGCCAGTGTCTAGAGACCACAGAGACGATCCTCTTCCCACAGCCAAGAGACAGGACCTAAGGGTCACCAACTCTTGATTCATATTTCAGCATTTAATCTATATTTTATTCACTAATGTATTACACCAGATAAATGCCATTGTTTTATTTAAATCTATTTGTTTTCCTTTAAATAGTTTCTAAATGGTCCAGTATTTTTAAAGAAAAACAGTAAATTATAACTTTTTGTCGATCTGTTATTCTGCACTTTTACTATAGGTTTCAAACTGCAGCCTGAGAGAATATTGCAATCAAGCAATAATGGTTACATTTCCACAAAGACTCCTGTATTGTTTCCTGTTTGTGAGCCTAGTCTTTAATGGCTGAACTATCTCTCCAATGCACTTGCTATGTTGTATGGATTTAACTTCTTAACTAATTGGCAACAATGGACAAACATTTACAAACTGATTAGTATATATAATCCTGTTGTACAAGCCATAGCTTACATGACCAAGAAGCTCCTGGATGACTTTATAAGTAATTTCATTAAATATTCAACCAAGGAAACAAAGACCATAAAAGATATCATAATGCGGTGAACATCAAGAAAAGAATTTGGTTTTCTAGAGATGGCTCAGTCGATAGAATGCTTGCTTAGTACCAGGGAGGACGAAGTTGACATCTCCAGAACCCACATGAGAGACATAAAAGCCAGAATCAATAGTGAATACCTGATATCATGACAATGTTAAGATGGGAGGTGGAGACCAGAGAAACTCCAGAGCTGCTGGGATTTGCTGCAGAGGATAAGGTTTGTTGTCTCTAGTAAAGCATAAGGCAAGAAGCAGTGGATTCTCTGATATTTGAACGAATACAATACAATGTGTATGTCATACAGAGACATGCTCTCTCTCTCGTACACACACATACACAGAATTACACTGAGAGAGAAATCATAATAAATGAAGTCAGATCAATAGATGAAGGGTTATTATGCATAAAATATATAAATGTGCTTCTTTATTCATGATAAATGAATACTAGAGTCTTGTACCTAACCTTAGAAAAAAACTATACAATTTTCTGTGTTATTTGAATTTATTTATACTCTTCCTTTCTTTCTGTGTTTTCCCAGTCCAAAGTATTTTTTAATTGAAATTTTTCTTTCATTTGTAATATTTGTCATAATTTTCTGTTGTCATTCCAAAGTCAATAGGCCATAGAACAGGACAGTTCACAAGTGTATGTTCGAGCTGCTGTTGTTCACCTGACAACTTCACTTTAGTTATGGGAGATGATATTAACAAGGAGAAATAAAGCATTACCTAGACAGTGTCACTGGTCTAGTTTTGTAACAATAAAATTAGCTATTGAAAGGCAAAGTAATATTAAGTACAGCCTAACACTGTTATAGCCAATTTAGTTCCACGTCTATATTCACTGAGAATAATTAGGGTTTTATATCTATATGCATTTATTTTCATATTTAATTGCATTGTAGTCTTTGAGAAAGGAAGTTGCATCTATGCTTCTGTTGAAATACTTACAAGTGAAACTCAGGGAAAGTTTCATTCAGATGAGTGCTGTGGACAACACTTGGAACTCTAGCACTCAGAATGCTGAGATGGAAGGAACACTGCAAATTATAGGCAAACCTGAGCTACACTGTGAGAAAAAAAAAAGGAGTAAATTGATCCTTAGAAAATTTGTTAATTTTAATAATAGTAACATTTAATTCACGAAAGATGTGATCAGAAATGCAGTTTACAGTGAATCACGTTAGTCAGTTTTTAATTATAAAAATCTGAAACTAAATGAAAACCATATATACAATTTTTAAATGGAAAAAAAAACGTTTTAGACAAAAATACCAGCTGAACAGTGTTCTAAACCATGGATAGTGGTGTATTAATAAATATAACACTAATAATATATTGTCTTCCATCCCCATTTTATAAAAAAAATTCATTTCAATTCTTTTCAGCATGATTGAAATTTGGAACATATTTCAAGCAACTGCTACAATTCAGCTCAAGTTCAGATATTTGGCATTATTTGCTTTTTGTTCATTTTTGTGCTGGATCTTGTGAAAATGTCATTTTTGCCTTAAAGAAGTTTGAAAATGTTTAGTAATATGAACAGAAAAGAGTACCAAAGCATCATAACAGTGAAAGTCAGCAGTAAGAATGAATAGCATGTACTGAGTTCATCATATTCTAAAAGTCCTTATGTTTTATTGGTAGTATTTTTTTAATATTTTTTATTTATTTTTTTGAAAAGTTACCGCCTCCTCCCCGTTTCCCATTTCCCTCCTCCTCCCACACATCTCCCCCTCCCCCTACTCTCCTACCCCTCTTCCCCTCCCCCCCCCCCATTCCCCCCCCCCTCGAGAATGATGAGCAGTCCAGGTTCCCTGCCCTGCAGGAAGTCCAAGGTCCTCCCACTTCTATCCAGGACCAGGAAGGTGAGCATCCAAACAGGCTAGGCTCCCACACAGCCAGTTCATGCATTTGGATCAAAGCCTAGTGCCATTGTCCTTGGCTTCTCATCAGCCTTCATTGTCCGCCAAGTTCAGGGAGTCCGGTTTCATCCCATGCTTATTCAGTCCCAGTCCCGCTGGCCTTGATGAGGTCCCAATAGATCAGTTCCACTGTCACAGCGGGTGGGTGCACCCCTCGAGGACCTGACTTCCTTGCTCATGTTCTCCCTCCTTCTGCTCCTCATTTGGGTCTTAAGAGCTTAGTCCGATGCTCCAATTTGGGTCTCTGTCTCTATCTCGATCCATCGCCAGATGAAGGTTCTAAGGTGATATGTAAGATATTCATCAGTATAGCTATAGGATAGGGTCATTTCAGGTTCCCTCTCCTCAGTTGCTCAAGGTACTCGCGACATCTTTCTGGACACCTGCGAGCCCCTCTAGAGTCAAGTATCTTGCCAACCCTTAATTAGGATATATATTTCTCTGCTCCCGTGTCCACCCTTCCTTTATCCCAACCATCCCTTTCCCCCAAGCTCCACCTATCCTCCGCTTCTCACGTTTCTCACCCCATTTCCCCTTGGCCCCATGCCACCTCATCCCAAGTTCCCAGTTTTTGCCCGGCAATCTTGTCTACTTCCCATATCCAGGCGGGTGACTATATGTTTTCCTTTGGGTTCACCTTCTTATTTAGCTTCTCTAGGATCACAAATTATATGCTCAATGTCCTTTATTTATGGCTAGAAACAAAACACTATCCTGAGTGAGGTATCCCAGACTCAAAAAGATAAACATGTTATGTATTCACTCATAATTGGTTTCTAGCCATAAATAAAGGACATTGAGCATATTTTTTTAATATTAAAGACTATTACCAGTGATGTGTTTTGATCAATTTTTTTTAAGTTCTGGGCATCTTTTTCTCAGGACTGGCATAAGGACTTGGGGAAAGTAGCAGAGTAAATTTATTTAAAGTTGTTTAAGAAATTGACACTGAGCGAATGATGAAGGGGATGCAAGGACCTCAGATTACAACCTACAGACTTTCAGTATTAGATGCATGATTTTCTATTTGGTTATGATATTTGGTTACATATTCATTTGTCTTATAATGCCCTTTCCAATAATGCTTCTGACTTTAACTACGCAGATATCAGATTATGCCCAGTGATAGGATGGTAAATAGAGGGTTTTTATTAAAGGTTATTTGGAGGATATAACAATTTTACTGTTCTGGTTGAATAAGTCTTCATGTTCTTAATAATGCTATTTTTGGGAATTTATGTGATCAGAAATGTTCACGTTGGCTTGTTGTTAGAGTTGGTTGAGCATATGCTGTTGTTCAGGGGCATAAATTCTGATCTAGATGTGCATTGCAGAGATTTCTGAGGTTCCAATGACTGGGGGGGGCTATATGTGTACATGATGAAATTTAGGCTGATAAGAAAGACAGGAGTGTGCCAGACTCAGAATAAATAAAACTGATTTTTTTAAAAAAAATTGTGATTTACATAGTAGAACCTTGAGATACCTTAACTTTCATGTTTTACATATTCCTTTTAAACTATAAAAATGGTATTACATAATGATAAAAATATGTTTGATTAGTATTTTAATAGAGTGCAGATATGTATCTAGACATAGAATTAAGAACACTTTTCTTTACTAGATTTTAATGTTTTCATGGGGAACCACTCAATGATATTACAGTTCAGAGTTTGGAAAAAACTTGTCCTAATTATTAGGAGACCTAAAACTAGAGAATTAAAAACAATGAAAGATTTAAAAGACATCTTTCATCATTACACTGGAGGAATAAGAGTTCCCCAGAAATGATGAACAAACAAGGAAGAAGAATAAAAAGCAAAGGGCAAAACAACAGCAGGGATCAGACAGGAGGTGCACAATGAACTTGTTGAATGCCTAGTGGAAAGAACAAGGCTTGCATGGCCAAATGGATTTTTCACAGGTGGGTGAAGTAACAATTAAAGCTAGATTATCACTTAAATTTTATTTTTAATCTACCACTGAGATTCAGGTAGCATACATGAGTCAGTGTACTTAACACTGATGTGATTAACTCCTCTTAACTAAATTTTTTCCCTTGTGAATCACTTAGATTTTATATACCGCGCTAGTCTGAAACTATAAAATAGCTCAGGCTAGATAAAAGTGACAATCTTACTGCCTCAGTCTTCAGAACTCTACAATCACTGCCTTTTTCCATCAATCTGGACTTCAAAAATGAACAATAAACAACCACAATTCCTGACCTAAATCTTGACCCTGATTCACACTATTTAGAAGCACAGTGGATACTAATCCTGTTTAGTTATAAAACATTCAAGATAAACTACCCAGGTCCTTCCTGACAGGTGGTAGGGAGAAGGGAAAAATCTTCAGTAGCTGAGAGGTCCAGGTCAGTGTAACGATTCACAATGACTATATTAGCCTCTGCCCTCTCCTGAATTTCTCTCATATATAGAAATGAAAAATATATGCTTTACTGCACTGCTTTTTTTCTACCCCCTCTCTAAATGTTTTTAAAAGTTGATCAATAAACGTATCCCAACCTCTAGATTTATTATTTCGAGATTATTTATTTATTTATTTATTTTACTATTTTAAAGTTTAGCTCTCAACTTTCCAACTGTATCTTTCTTGAATAACCAACAACTTGGGATCATTTGTCTTGGCATATTGTGTTCCCCAGATTTAATGACAAGTTTTCCTGTTTAACTTGTTCTTTTCTTTCAGTCTTTCTCCATATTTTTATAATCCACTTCTTTCCTCCCACAGAACATTCGTGGGAAATACCAACTGAATATATGACCTAGGTAACTATGATGAGAGTCTCAGTTATATATAGCTAGGTATTTATTAGATACCTTAAACTAAACCTCTAAAAGGAAATGCAGTGCCATCTCTGAACAAATCAGTTCTACTTTGTTTTCAAAAGCTGGTTAATGGCAATACAGTCTGTAGAAATAATTCATAAGTAAATCAGGAGGCTGTCTCAGACATTTCTATGTTCTTCTCCTTTCTTGTTGTAAGAGGCCGTTTGTTTGTTCCCGGCTATTCAGACCCGAAATAACCACACAGAAACTATATTAATTAAAGCACTGTTTGGCTCATTAGCTTTAGTTTCTTATTAGCTAACTCTTAAATCTTAATTTAACCTTTTTCTAGTAATCTGTGTACCACCACGTGGCTGTGGCTTAATGGGTAATGTTTTATCCGGCTTCAGCATGGCTACATTTAAATGCGAGCCTACATCTACAGCAACAGGAGGTGGAGGAGACAGAGATGGGCAAATCTTTGTAGTCCACTGCCCAGACAGCCTAGTCTAATTGATGAGAGCTCTGGGTTCAGGTAGACACCTTTCCTCAGAAGATAAGATTACTAGTAATTGCAGAAGCCGTGATATGTAGACCTCTAATCTCTATGTGCATATATACTTTAAAAATACATGATAATACACACACACACACACACACACACCATTTACTTTTAATATTTGGACTAGATCATAAGAAAGCATCCTTTACCATAGAACTTTCCTTATTTATTAGTGTTTTATCTTATCTAATTTAATGACATTGTAGGTAATCAATGAATTTTTGTTGGATGTAATTGTTGTTTGTATATTCTGAATTTTTTAAAAAGTGTCTTCACACAATTTACAGTAGAAGAAAGCTTGTTTTAAATGTTATCAAATTATGTAATCACATTCTTGGTTGAGTAAGATGCTATTCTGCTTTCAGGGAGGACACACATATGGAACATTTCATGTCACTAAAAAAGATAACATATGGAGAAGCAGGAATAATGCCTTTTGGAGCTTCTAAAATGTCCCTAATATCACAACTGTTATTAAGTAGTGACTAAATTAAGTACACCGTAGCAGCTTTGGTGACTGAGAGAACAAATCATGCTTACTACATTTAAAAATTGAAGATTATAGTGGCATATGATTTCAAGATACGTTTCACCCATTTATGCGGTGTAATATTTGTTTGATGATGAAAAGACTGTTGCATTATTTTTGCTGCATTTGTTTAACTCTGTAAAGCTATGTTATTGTGCTTGTCTAAAACACCTGATTGCTCTACTAAAGAGCTCAATGGCTAATAGCAAGGCACATGAAAGAATAGGTGGGGTTTGCAGGTAAAGAATAAACAGGAGAAATCTGGTAAAAGAAGAACAAGAAGAAAGAAAAGGAGAAGGAGAGGAAGACACCACGGGGGAGCCATCCAGCTACACAGTCAGTAAAGAAAGTAAAGTATACTTCACGTTACAGGAAGTAAAGAAAGGTATACAGAAATAGAGAAAGATAAAAGCCCAAGAGCAAAAGATAGAAGAGATAATTTATGAAAAACTGGCTAGAAAAAAAAGCCAACGTAGGACCAGGCATTCATAGGTATGAATAAGTCTCCTTGTGATTTATTTGGGAGCTATGTGATAGACCCCCAAAAGAATAAAGGGCCGAAAAGTAACAAGTATAGAGTATTTAAAATAATGAACAAACAAACAAACAAAAATGCTACAATGTAAAAACTATAAAACGTAGTGTGTTACATTCCTCTGATTATCTGAAATATTCTATTAGACCTAATTATTGTGATCTTGGCAATCTATTTCACCAAATGAGTTCTCCAAAACAGAGAAAAAGAAATGACAAGCGTGAGAAGGGTAGAGTGAGGATGAAATTCAAAATGAAAAACTCTTCAGTGACTTTTAAAGGTTCGCGCTTGCGATAGTATTTTATCCCCCCCCCCTTTTTTAAGCTATGATTAAGTGCATAAAGATTCTTACAGAAAAATAATGGTTAGCCTATAAAAAATAAATTTTCTTTTGGTTGTAAAAGCACAAATCATGATGAGTTTTCAATAAAAGACAACAATAAATTTTAAATTGAGTCAGCAGCAGTTAGAAGTACTCAGAAACTTGGGCATAAATTTATCACATAGACATCACCTCTGTCAATATGCAACAGGTTAGTAAGATTGTAAGCCAAACTAGAAAAAGTCAGAAAACTCACATGCATGAAGAAACTTAACAATAAACCATTTCCCTATTTAGTTTCAAAGAGTAGAGAAATCCCTCTGAGTCTCATAATTTGCAATGTTAGGTATGCACTGAAAAAAAAAAACCAGATGCATTATTTATCTACGATACATCTATTCCAACTGGAACCCATGTTTGGCACACCTTGAATGCTATACATGTCATTTCCTTTAGCAATAAATTGTGAAAATTACACATAACTAAACTCTATGAATAACCCAATAATATAATTGTTGTAAAACCTGCTAAATTATCCTTTTAGGAAAAAGAATCTTTTGGGTTTACTTAAAAATAATTATTGCAGTTAAAAGACTTGATGATATTACAGACGTCTTTCCTTCCTTCTTAATCATATTGGCAATCTAAGAAAGACCTAAATGCTTACTGTAGTTATTGATTTCCTCTGTAGAAATTAACTGAGCTATATCAGAGAGTCATTAACAGGTAATGCTGTGGCACACAGATTACATGCGGACAGAATTTACTAGTGAAGTAACAGATTCAGATGCACTGGGCATTCGCTCAACTAATTGTTGCTACTGTGTGCACTTTAGTGCATGCAGCCTCTGCAAAAATTGCTTTTAATGAGGCCATTAGTCTTTCTCTTATATTATTCCCCTAATTCCCTTCTATATTCTTTAAAACCCTAATCAGCAAAATCATTCACAAGACCACTTCTTAAAATGAAACAGTTCACTTCAATGTAGTATCAAAAGGACTTAAGTGTTAAACCATTAATGTGCATATCCTGAATCTCTAAAAGGGAGTCAACCCCATGTATCTCCTCAGTAAATAATAATAATGACCTTAATAAGGCAGTCTGCATATTTGATGAGTTCTTAATGTAAGGCATATTTCCTAATATAGAAAATACACCACAAGCAATCTTTCACTTCTGGTAATTATCTTCCTTAGAATCTGTTGAGCAGGAGCTTCCAAGTGAATGCTCATGAATTATACATCAAATTCATTCTGGAAATTCCCACATCCAAAAGACTTAATACTGAATACGAAAGACATGCAAATTAACTCTAGTACAGGCATTAAAAGTATATAAATGTTGGCCAAAAGGTTAAGCATCTCAATGAAAAGAGATAACTGAAATTCAAAAGATTCTATTCGAGGCCCAGGGGTAAGAAATGTATAGCTCCAAATATGATGATCCCAATCCAGATTTGTAGAAGAACCATTGTTTCTATTGTGAGGCTCCACACATACAGTATTTCTACTTTATAATGCTATTAGGAACAAAATAAAAGATGTCTACAGACAACGTAAAGCTCACATTAACACTTTTTATTTTAAATAACGTGAGAACATTCAATATTATATTTTAAAACCTCATTCTGAAAACAGTGAAACTTTAATTTAATTTAAAATATTCCCATGGGAAAACTTTCTATGAGAATGTATTATTGAGACAAGTATATTGTAATTTTCTTTCTAAACACTGAAACATTAAATGAATCAGATAATCATTCATACACCCTGACCTGCTCATACTATAACTATTGGATATGTATACATGAATGTGTGTGCACAGAACATTAAATATAATTGTAATCTACATCAACTATTATAATAGTTAATAATAAGTGACTATCCCTGCTAAATGCAGACCTCAGAATTTTTTCTTAACCTTAATATTCTATTATTGGACATATAAATGTCTTCATGTTTGAGCTTTTCTTTTTGTCCCAGATACTATTTTCACATAAATGTTAGATTAGTCTGTAATTTGAATACCTAATTTATGCAATATTTCTGCAATAATTTATGAACGAAAAGCTACACTCTGCCTTAGTCTAAAAGACTACATCATATTTGTTTATGTGTGCAATCCAATCTCATTTTTCATAGCCAAATCATAAACTATTTTATACCTCATTTCCTTTGCAGGTATTCTTCTTCTGGAATCACATATATTTTTCTTCTTTTCCTCTCATTAAAATGTATGCATTTCAAGATATATGAAGCTACTCTATGTGTATTGTATTTGATAATCTAGTCCCAATATTATGTTCTTAATATAAGGCTGAAATAAATATTTACATATTTTCTTTATTATTAAGCTAAAAATCTCCTTAAAATAGGATACTTTTCTATTTGATTTTTGAAGCACTACCATGTGTTAGAGCTTAAGGTGTATGATAACTATGTTGTAAATACTATATTTATCACACTAAATTAACATTTTATAACACAACATACAAACATAGTAAGGCCAAATAGGAATAATCATACACATTTCTGGGAAAAATATTGATTCTGTTCATTATCCACTATGTGATAATAGTTGTTTTAGATACTAGTATTATCAAGTTGTTGTTTTGGGTATTATATTACTATGCCTTAACACACTGTATTTTGTATCTACAGAAACATGTATAGATATGGGCATTAACCTTTGGCATATCAAGAGACATTAGAAGATTTTTAGTGGTCCTCTTGTGTTGTTTGTGGTAGTTGAGTAAGACTGGCCCCTATAGGCTCATAGATTTTTTTTTTTTTTTTTGCCAAGGCAGCATCAATTTATTTCCCTGCCTATGGGTGTTTCAATCATCCAGTGATGTACAATACATAACTTGGAAAATTGAGAGTCAAGTTATAGCTAATTCTTAGTGTTTTCAGTACAATGAAAAAATTTAATAATAACAACAATTAGTTAAAATGATTGTTAACTAGGGCAGGCACTATTGGTAGGTCTTGGCCTTTCAGGAGTGGGTGTCACCTTAATAAAAGAACTATGTCATTGGGTGTGGGCTTTGAGGTTTGAAAAGCCCAAGTCACGCTAATGGCTTTCTCTCTTCCTGCTGCCTGTCCATCCAAATGTAGAATTCTCAGCTACTTTATTAGCATTATGCCTGTCTGCCTGGTGCCATGCTCCCTGTCCTGATGACATTGGACTAAATCTCTGAAATTGCAAGCAAGCCTCTTTTAAATGCTTTTCTGTATAATAGTGATGTGGGAGTGATTTCTTATTAATAAAGAAACTGCCTAAGCCCCTTGATAGGCCAACCCTTAGGTGGGTGGAATAAACAGAACAGAATGCTGGGAGAAAGAAGCTGAGTCAAGGAGTCGCTATGGTTCTTCTACTCCAGACAGACACAGGTTAAGATCTTTCCTGGTAAGCCAGCTCATGGAGCTACACAGATTATTAGAAATGGGTTAGATCGATATGTAAGAGCTAGCCAATAAGAAACTGGAACTAATGGGCCAGGCAGTGTTTAAAAGAATACAGTTTCCATGTAATTACTTTGGGGCATAAGCTAGCCATGTGGGTGGCTGGGTGCCGGGGACTTAGCCTTGCCGCTCCTATATTAGCATGGTCATAGCAAAAGAACATTGACTAAGACATTATCTAAGGGGTTTAGGAAATAACTCCATTCTGATGTGGAAAATGTTTCATTAAAGTTTTTATTTATTTTTTTTTATTAAAAATTGCCACCTCTTCCCATCCTCCCATTTCCTTCCGTCTCCCCCCACTTCCCCTCACCCTAACTCTCCAGTCCTAAAAGAAGTCAGGGTGTCCTGCCCTGTGGGAAGTCCAAGGCCCTCCCCCTCCATCTAGGTCTAGGAAGGTGTGCATCCAAACAGACTGGGCTCCCAAAGAGCCAGTACATGCAGTAGAACCCAGTGCCATTGTTCCTGGCTTCTCAGTCAGGCCTCATTGTTAGCCACGTTCAGAGAGTCCAGTTTGATCACATGCTCCATCAGTCCCAGTCCAGCTGGTGAGCTCCCATTAGATCAGTCCCACCATCTCCGTGGGCTGACCCAACCCTCTCAGTCCTGACTTCCATGCTCATGTTCTCTCTCTCTCTCTCTCTCTCTCTCTCTCTCTCTCTCTCTCTCTCTTTTCTTCATCTGTGCCTTGGAAGCTTAGTCCAGTGCTCCAATGTGGGTCTCTGTCTCTATCTCCTTCCATCGCCAGATGAAGGTTCTATGGTGATATGGAAGATATTCATCAGTGTGGCTATGGGATAAGGCCAGTTCAGGCACCCTCTCCTCTGCTGCCCAAGAAACATCTTCAAGCTGGGGACATCTCCTTGAACATCTTGGAACTCCTCTAGAGTCAAGTCTCTTGCCAACTCTAAAATGTATCCCTTAGTTAAGATATCTTCTTCCCTGCTACCCTTCCTCCATCTCAACCACCCCAGTCCCCCAAGTTCTCCCCAATCCTCCCCTTCTCCCTTCTCTCTCCCTATCTCCCACCCCCACCCCCCTGCTCCCAACTTTTGCCTGGCGATCTTGTCTACTTTCAATATCTAGGACAATAAATATATGTTTTGCTTTGTGTTCACCTTCTTATTTAGCTTCTCTAGCAGGTTCTTTAAACCCACCTTTCTGCTATATTAGGGTATCTTTCATTTTCGCACCTTATATTTATATTAACCATTTATACTCAGATCAAACAAAATCATCTAGAGTTTCATCTTCTTAAACTGTTATTATTGTTAGATTCAAATCTACACATTTGGTTTGATACTTGAATAGGTATCAAAATTTTACCTTTGTGCTTTTTCTTTCGAAGTGTATTCCTACATTTGTTTATTTGTATGTGTTCTTGTGTTTGTGTCTGTGTGCCAGTACACTCACAGAGGCCAGACAATTTTCAGGTCAATTCTCTTTTCCTCTACGTGAACCTTCCTTTCCTAAATTACTCCTTTGAACTCCATCCCATGTGGCACTTTAAAAAATACTTTATGTTCCATCTTATTTGTTCTATTTTTTTTGTTTTCATATAGGCAGTGTCATTGTCACAAAAGAAGTTCCAGTACCAAGGTAATAGAATAGATTGCTATCCATCCTATTTTCTTATGTTTCAATTGATTTTATATTGATCATTTCACATGAATATTGTAATATTTTTTCTACCCATGTAAATGTGTGGATTTCAATAACTAAATGTTAGATTAGTTAATGTGGTTGGAAAACATCAGGTCATCCATTCTGAAAGAACAAGATGAATCTAAAACATCTGTGTTGATACTGAAAAGATGGAAAAGAATGTTTACATTGGAAGAGACATTTTTATAATATTCATGGTTTAGATTTATCTAGTTCTCTCATAGTGACTTGTTATGTTTTCCAACTATATTAACTAATCTAATCTTTAGTTAATTAAATCCATAAATAAGATTTTATTTGGTTTCATATTTTCCACTCAACATATGTAAGCTCAGTTTATTTTTAGCTCATAGTTGAAGCAATTATGCCGAAATAGAATCACATTAGATGTAGGTAACACGGCAGTGGAGTGTAATAGAATCTTGCATGAGCATAAGTTTTAGTCTGGATTTTTGATCTTTGGAAACTTCAAAACATATGCTTATTTTTATATGGCAAATACTCTTTAGTTTTCATAAATGCAACTAGCATCTCAGCTAATACCTGATATCATAGGAAAACCACATCCTATAGAACCCTGTTCTATGTCCACAAACATAAATGTGAACCTAAATTTAAGGGTACTCTAATGTGTATCTGCTACTTCTCCTGATCTGCCTACTTCTATTCATTCCCTAGCATGGCCAAGGTAGATGATGTCTGCACTCCAAAATCTATAAAATCAACCTCAAACAGTCCTCAGAACAGCAACTAGAGAATATGATCATGAAAATAAAAATACGGAATAAAGATCAGCTAAACCCAGCAGCTCCTTTCAACTCCTACTCACCTTTATGTAGAAAGACAAGCGATTCAAAATGGTACAACAATAAAAATCCTATAATGATGAGCAATGTTACAAAGGTGTGAAACCAGTAAGGTATTGAGATTCGGGCTCCTATCATATTTAAAACAAAAGGAATGGATGTCTTTTATCCTCTAAAGTACAATTATATGAATGCAAAGATTTTGGTTATGGGAGTTCTTTCTTTTCTCTCCTGAGAATATACATACTGATAATTTGTTCTGTTAACCTACGCTTGTACTTTAGATTCAACTTTTTGTTAATAATTAGATAGTTCATTCTCTTTTGAACAAAAGAACTGTCATTTTGTGAATGTAATCATTCTTACTTTTAAAATGTGATCATACCTGAGATTATTATTGATATTCCTTCACAGAAGAGCTAGGGTAGTAGCCAGATAACCAGTTATTCTAGGTATCATTTTGGGAGTGACTAGAATACAAAGACTGGGGAAGGGTAAGCATACATGTTAAAGCCATCATTTACATTTAGTGAATCTCTCAAGGTGCTACTGCTTTTTGCTTGGACCACACTAGTAATCCCTGACCTATGTTCTTTTCAAGTAATCCTATCAAACATTCATGTTCTTTGCATGAGCTGTGATGAAACAAACTTTGGTTTATAATTGGAACTTTATGAGGAGGGATTAATGAGTAAATATACGGCTTAGCCCCTCTCAGAGAAAAAAATTCTCTCAACATATGGCAAATTTATTATTAATATTACTATATCTTATGATTTTAAAGATAAAAATAGTAACTAAAACAAAATGTTTTAAACTGTAATAACAATGTTTTCTTAGTAAAGAAAGATTAGTGCATAAAGATGCCTAAATGTTATTCCAGAATGAAATAAAAAATCTAAAATGTTTCAATTTACAAAGTTCTGATCAAGTTGCACAAAATATGTATATAAAAGACCAGCCAGTAAATGACGTACATAGTATTAAATTTTCTAAAGTCAAAGTTCAATGCATTGAGGTAAAAATTCTGCTTTAATCAGTGGAACTATTGTCTATTCTCTCTAACAATAATTGTATGTAAGATTGGCTAAGGAACAAAAATTATATCTAATCAAAGTTTATTTGAATGTCTAGTTTCTCCCACGCTTTATATCAGTATTGCATAGCAGTTAAAAGTACCAGGCTCAAAGAGCTGAAATGCTTAATGTTCAGTATTTATGTGTGGAGGATTTATTGATTTGATTAGAGGGATTAAGAAAAGGAATATTTTCTCCCATGAGCTCCTAGCTCAATCAAGTTCCAAGGGACTAAGGAACAGCTCCCCTTCCAAGATGTTCTCTCTTGTTCAGGGCAGTAATAGAAGTCCATCTATTGAATTCTAACTAAGGTCCCGTAAACAAAGTTAGGGGTCAAAACAGCAGAAAAAAAAATTCCACCACACATCTAAATAAAGCTACAGTTAGACAAAGCCTTTGACTTATCCTCAAATAGATGTACAACTGGGAGAAGAGAGCCTTAAGGAGACAGCGTTACTTAAAAACCTAAGTGAACAACAAGTCCGCCTACAGTCTTAGCAGCCTTGACGGAAACAAACAGTAATTACTCATGGTCAACTTGTAGTCCTAAGCAGCCATCGGGAAAGTGCAAGCAAAGACAGACTACGTTTCCCCTCCCTGGGCATCGTTTGTTCTCAGTTTTGGAGATGGACTCTGAGGAGAGTTAGGGGGGTACCGGGAGAAAACATAAAGTATCCTAAAAGGTTCACTTCCTTTGTGTGATATGAGATCAACAGCATAGAGGAAAAGCACACTCAGATAAATATTTGGGTGAGAAGTTTAGGATTTGGGGTTATTAAGGGGGTCTATAAAACATGTAAAAAACAGACCTCCCAAGAATTGGATGTTCCTTCAAAGATGTTAATTCAAGAGAAACTGTCAAACCCCCCCCCCCTTAAAAAATGATTGTTTTCACTCTTTGTATTTCAATTTTTGTGTTTCTTGGGCAGTAAATTCTCTGACTGCCCATGGCTTCAAACTCACATATAACTGCCTGCCTCCCAGTGTTGATTAAAGGCATGGACAACCTTATATGGAAATGGGGGGTATGATGATGTAAATGCATTAGCTAATACAGTTTTCAAATATTTTACTGAAAAAAATACAAGTGTATTCATTAAGAAAATGAGATTATACTTGTTTTTTCTTGTATTTTAATTCAGTTTCTTTATATAGATAATATTGGCTTAATAAAATTTGATGTTTTTACCATTTTATTGCATAGAATACTTTTAAGTATTGAAGTTAATAAAATTTTTCAGGTATGTAAAAACCCAACAGTGAATCAATTCCTTATTGCCATTTTAATGGTTAGAGATGTTTTATTACTATTGTAGTGTCATTGTTGACATTGGTAGTTTTTTTTTGTTGTTGTTGTTGTTGTTCGTTTTGAGATAGGTTTCCTCTGTTTAGCCCTGGCTGTCCTAGAACTGACTCTGCAGACTAGGCTGGCCTAGAACTCTGAGATTTAACTGCGTCTACCTCCCTACTGCTGGAACTAAAAAAAGAGAACTACCTGACTTTTAATGTTGTTTATCTATTTTATTACTATTATTATTATTATTGTGCTGTGACTTCATTTAGCAGAGTATATGGATATTAATTCATTTCTTATCAAGTTTGAAATTCATTTTAATGTAAAATTTCAACATATTTCATGCTGACCCTGGAATTTCATGGTTTATGTTGTAGTATTCTTCTTGACTTCCATTTTATTAATTTGGTTGATGTTGGTGTTTTTGTTTGTTTGCTTGCTTGCTTTGTTTTGTTTTCTTTTTCTTGTTTTATGCTTGAATAAAGTTCATCAATTATACCTTTTCAGAAAACCAAGTCTGTTTTTTATTTGTATTGATTATTTGCTTCTTCTGTCTTCCTTCATGTCATTGACTTCAATTCTGTCTTTATTTGTTTTGCTTATTGGGAGTTTATTTTGTTCATATTTTTCTATGACCCTAAGATGCATCATTAACTATCTATTTGAGAACTCTGTGACATATTTTAAAAATATGCAGATGATCTGAATTTTAATCTTCCCTCACATCATATTTCATTATGTCCTACTGATTCTATTATGGGCTTAAGTTTCAAATGGTTCTTGGCATTCTTTGCAACCATCACTAGAATTTATCAATGAGCCACTAGGTATTCAGAAATGTATTTCCTACTAACAATTTTGTTGCTGATACTATTCCTTTCTACTGCTGTTAATTTCTAGATTTACTATCAAATAAAGTGCAAGAAAACATTTAGTATTTTAGTAATTCTTAGGAATGGCTTTGCAGTTTAAGAAGTGATCATTTTTACAATAATTTCTATGAGCTGCTGAGAAGAAAGTACATTCTAATATTATGGTATGTTCTCAAGTATATTTAAAGTCAATTGATTTATGTCACAGTTTAATTCTGAAATTCCTTTACTAATAATTTTTCCAGATGAGATATTTATTGACAGAATTGTCCTCAGGAAGTCAACAGGTGTTATTATGTCACAGATCATTCTTCATTTTATAGAGTAATTTTCATAAAGTTTGACATGATCTTTTTGTCCCTATTTATTTATAACTTTAATAGATTATTTTCCTCATAAATATATATTGAGCTTCTTAATCTTCCTGTCTAATTTTGACTGATATTTTATTTCTTACACATTAATGTAGTCCTTATAGTTTGCTTTGGGTTCTTACATGAAATAGTTTTTCCAACTTATCATGTTGAGTGTGTTTGTGTTTGCCAGAGAGGTGAGTTTATTGAATAAAGCAAACAGATGGGTCAAGGCTTTGAAAAATCTTCAAATGTCTATCGGAATCTTTTAATTAACAAACAAAGATGGTACAAGAATGGTCACACAATATTCTTCTTTATTATTATCTGTGTATTTAATGTAGAAATTTTATCTTCAAATCATGAGATCTCTTACTGTATACAACCTATTTTATCTTCTATTGCATTTTTGAAAGTTAAAGTTTTAACCTTTTATGTAAATGCACAATTGTCTTTTGAACTTCTCTTCAGCTTTATATATTGTGTTTCACATTCCAATATTGTATGTTTTTTATTGTTTCCTCTTTGGTTGCATTTTAAAATAGACTATTGAAATCTTGTTCTTAGATATTATTCACTCCAAGATCTTTGGATTTAGTAAAGAGTTTTTCAAATGTTGGAGAAATCATGCTTTCTTAACTGCTTTTTTATTTTCCTTGTGTTTTTGAAATGAATTTTATTCCATTGTTAGAAAGGAAATATCTTAGATATTTAAGTGAGAGCCTCCATAGTGGAAAGACAACTTTTAAAAATCTATCTTGAGATCCTAGAATACCATTTTTTTTATATTTAAAAAAATATAAAATAAAATTTTTCTTCAGCATATTTTCTTATTCATTGATATTATTGAATCCATGACTGTTGAACCCATGAAACAAAGAATCACATGTATGTTAAAGATTCTTACAATTTTAAGAATGAGGAGAATACCATTTTTTATGTGATATCTTCCATGTACTTTCAAGGGGCCTTCATTGTGAAAACTGCCTGTAACTTCTTTATCTGTAAATAATAGATTATAAAGTCACACTTGATACTTGTAAGGCTGCATCATCTTCTATTCTGTTAGTCATTTCAAAAGTTGAATCATCCTGGAAGTTATTGCAGTTGTATTAAAACATTGTAGTGTATATGAATACATCATTAATTGGTCTTCCAGTTTAGACAAACTTTGTATTCTGAAGTAGTATACAAGCTACAAGAAGACATACATATTTTACATGTATGGTGTAGAAAATTACTGTGCCTTTTCTACTGAATCTACAGGAGTGAATACACTGGAGTAAACTTTTAAAACCATATTTGTCAAAGCCATCTAGGGACAAGAACGTAATTTGACATCTTTTTCTTGAAACTCACAGAGATCCTTCTACCTCAACCTCCTAAGTGCTGAGTGCTGGGATTACAGGCATGCACCACCACTGCTCAGAACATTCTGATTATTATAACCCCCTCCTTGTCTGATTTTCTTCACCTCTATTTTCCTCCTCCCATCAATTTTCTTCCCCACAAATATAACTTCTTTTGCTCTTATTTTTGTTCTAGTTATTTTAACTTTTATTCAGCATTTTCTTAGTCAATTTTATACAAGTTTAATGAGCATTCTGATTACTATATAATTCCATCAATAACTCTCCCCCACACTTATTAACTTGCTTCATCTTTTCAAATCATCTTCCCACATTCATGCTTTTTTGTTATTTTTGTTTTGGATTAGATTTATTCATTCGTCTTTCTTTTGCCACTGAATTCAATCTGTATGATCACTGATTTGGAACCAAAAGGAGCATGGTGAAATCATCTGTAAGAACAAAGTGAAGACAATGGCTGTCTTCCCCTCAGAAACACCCAGTAGCCATTAGCTCAGCTGGAAATGTCAGCCCTTCCTTCATCTTTGACTGACTGTTGATAGGTCTTATATAGGAGGCAGCCATCATTGCTACAAGGCCATGGTAATATTGGTTGGAAGATAATAATTTGTGGGTCTTTTTTCTGTTTTCCATCTCTTACATTCTTTCCATTCCTCTTCAGTAATCATTTGTGAAGACAAGAGTAGCAGTATAAATGTCTTTTGGTGGGGATAATCAGACAATTCTTTGTAAATATTTATACAGACCTTCTCAAATGTATGTCTTTTATATGACTGCAGATCCAAACAATTTAACAATCAAAACAAACCATCACAATTTTACCCCTGACTAACTTCACATTCCACAAGAACTTACATTATGCTTTATTTTCTAATGAATAAAATAATTAGGTAATAATTATACTTAACATTATGCAAGTATTTCATATAGACCATACCTATCATCTCAGAATATGTACCAAAGAACTTTGAGAATTCTTAGTCCTTTAATATTTCAAAACTTAAATCTAATAGTATAGACTTAACAGCAATGAATTGCTGTTACACAATACATGACATAGTAAAGGGATAAAGAATAACAAAAATATTCACAAATGTCTGTTCAATAAAGGATTACATATATACATATATACATATATATGTATATATGTATATATACACACAAACATAGCTTTAAATATACTTTAATTGAAGTAGAATTACATCATATTTTATCAATTTTTTTCCTCCAGCCTCTCCCAGTTACCCTGTTTCCAACCCATCCTATGCTCAGACTTTAATCTAATAGTCTCCACAAATTTATTCTTAATAAAATAGAACAGAAATATATTAACAATAGAGAAATCATTTTTGTGTCTCATCACTTGATTACCTATCGTCTACTCCTCATTCTCTGTTTCCTTCTCCCTTACCAAGAACCTCATCAGATCTAGTTCTTTACCTGGAGGGGAAACCCATTTCTTCATTAATAAAAGGTTCTTTCCATTTATCATTCTTCTTGGATTGTGTCATTAGAATTGCACAGGGACCTTAATCATATAACGTAGCAACAACAAGAAATGCCTCAAGGGTGGACTTCACTTCAGTCATACACTTCACTATGTCCATGTGGAAAATCAATCCAGTTTTTCCTGATAGTCTGAATTAATCACTCCAGTGAAAATGGTGGCTTTTTCTTAACCTGTTAACTTAAGGGTTTCAGAACCTCTAAACAAAAATGCTAGACCAGCCAAATGTAAGTCCTTGATAGAAAGTGATAATGCTCCCAGCCTTGCACATTTTCCCACCTATCTGGCACTTTCTCAAGCCATCCCTTCACTCTGTTGATCCAGCCATTACAGAATTGTGAGAAACATGGCGATAGCAGTGAATATGTGCACTCTGTTGTTGGTGAACCGAGTTCCTTGGTCAACAGCAATGCTGTGTAAAATGAAATATCATTGGATGAGGTATTCTATGAGTCCATATACATAGATGGCATAGATGGTGGTGATAGCAGAAAAAAAATCTATGAAAAAATTCATAAGTATAAATGCCAATTACAATAAAAACTTCCATATCCATAATAGAAGTAGTTAATTCTATGGCCAAAGATAATCAATCTGTCACCAGGTTCTATATAGAATCCACATATAGGGATCAGTCCTAATTTTTCCTGCTGTTTAATATATTTGCCACTCAGTATCAGATGTAAATAGATAAGCGTTGGCAAGTGTAAGTCCATGCTGTTGATCATGTGTGTCATAGTTGGTGTTTTTATTACTGTGAAAAACATCATGACCAAGTTAGCAAGCATTCTAGGTAGTAAGTAGCTCATCTCTGAACTTTAACACAAGGCCAAATGTTTTACTTATTTAAGCATTGTTCTGCTGAAGAACATAAAAATGGAGACTAGGACTGTAGGATTTCTGAAAAGATAATACCTAAAACCTTAATATTGTTTAGTTAACAAATTAATTAAAATTTCAAAACATTACTTTAAATATCTCTAATAAAGAATATTAGAGCAAAAGTAGCCAATCAGAAGCACAAACTGGCTATATAATCATAGATAATTTAGGTTAGATCACAAAAGAGCCATGTAACTGTGACGAACTCAATGGCTTCTATTCTCACGTCTGTACTCGAGCTGCAAAGTACATGTGTGTGATTCCTTACTGCATCCCCAAACTCCTCTTTTCTGGGCTTCCTTCTGTGGGAATCCTAATTACTCACATATATTCTAAAACAGTATTGTGACAAAACCCTGCTATTGATAGAATTAATGACAATCCACTCCACATGAAAAACATGCACACTCACACAAATCAATTTGAATCTTTATCTGCTTTTCATTTGACCTTCAGTATTTTTGAAGGATTACCACTAAGACATTTTAAAGTACATTTTTACTTGAGAAGTTCTACTAACTTCTCTTAAAACTGGACAACTTGTTTGATTCTGTTTTCAAGTGTATATCTCACTGGTGGCATCTTAGATTTGGTACTTCCACAGAGACTGCTTCTTACTTTGGAATTATTATGTTTCAAGAAACACTTCACTCTAAATTCAGTGTTTTCAAGGTTCAAAAGAGTTCCTCTAAAGTTAGTTGGAAAATATAGAGTCTTGATTAATTTATTTCTCATTTATTGTAGGAGGCTCAATTAACCAATTTTTATTTAAACATTCTCCTTAGGAAGTATACTTAGCCCTGCCACAACTTTTTTGGTGAATATTTTATGTTGTAAGTTTTCATAGGCATCTTAGAAATTGCTTCTATGAGACACACAGTAGCTCTTCTTCTTCAGGCCTTCTAGTTATTCTGTCAGTCCCAGTTACATACTGCTCTTTCTTCCTTTAACCTAATCCACAATCTCTACGTAAACCAGTGAAACATAGTATAATTTTTATGGTAAATTAGTTAATAGTTTTGTTTCAGTTTTTATTGTTTACTTTAAATATCATAAAATAAAATTTCATTAAACAAAATTTTATTCCACGATTCTTACTTTTCTGTGATAACTTGATTAATCCATATGTGATAGTAGATTTAACTGTAACTCCTCATTAAGCTCTCAATTTTTAAGTACTTAAAGATTTGAAATGTGTGAATTTCTCTCATCTTCCAGATTTTCCTACAATCATTCATTATTCAATTGTCTATCCCAAACTTCTTTGTAGCAAGATGACCATGCAGCCAATTGTTAAATTTCGAGAAGTCAGAACAATTCTTCTGTAATAAATATGATTACCATAATTGTTATCAATAAGTGAGAAAACATACACAGAAACAAATCATGAAAAAATGCTTGAAGAATCTCTGAAAATAAAATATACTAGTAACATTGATCTGGCTCAGTTTAGTAATATAATTGAAAATTATATTATTCTCAATATGTTTCGTTAGGAAAGTTGAATAAAAAGAACATGTTTTACGGTTTCTATTGCTACAAGGAAACACCATGACCAAATGCCAGTTGGAGAGAAAAGGGTTTATTTGACTTACATGTCAACATTACTATTCATCACTGAAGAACGTCAGGACAGAAACTCAAAAATGGCAGAATCCTGGAGGCAGGTGTTGGTGCAGAGGCCATGGCTGGGAGCTGCTAACTGGCTTGATTATTATAACTTGCTCAACCCACCTTCTTATAGAATCCGTGACCAGCAGCACATGGATGGCACCACCCATCATGGGCTGGGCTCTCCCACATTGCTCAGTAAATGAGAAAATGACTTATAACTGGATCTCATTGAGGTATTTCCTCAACTGAGGATCCTTCCTCTGATGACTCTAGGTTATATCAATTTGACAAACAAAATCCAGCCAGTATAGTAATCAATCAGAACTTACCAACACACACACACACACTCACTCACTCACACACACATACACACACACACACCATCATTAATAGTGTAGAACAATTCATTGCCAATTAAATACATTGCTAGAATATGGAAAGTTATAGTTCAAATGATGTGACTAAATTAGTAGTTTATCCACCTTAACTAAAAACATGCAATAAAAATGTAAAAGAGCATATTTTACTAAAATAAAGATTATGTATAATACAATGAGGCAGCCTCGTGGGAAAAGAAGTAACCTAATTTGTAGAAATGCTGTGGTTTGTCAGATTGCTTCCACAGGCTACTGTATTGGAACATTGGGTTATCAGCAGGACTTTCAGTGGAACCTCTGAGGCAATGGGTCACTAGGTGTTAGTCTTGAGGATATTTTGTGCAGCTTCAATTCCTCTACTCTTTTGTTTCCTGAATGTGAAAAATATGTTGCAAGGTGTTTCACCTTCTTTCCATGATGCCTTTTCCACTGTGATCATCTGTATTTTCTCAATACTTTTAGCCAAATGAGACCTTTCTCCCTCAATGTGCTATAGGACAAGTGCCAGTCACTTTTCTCTTGCTGTGCTAAGGCATTTTTGTTTTTGATGCTGTGATAAAAATCACGAACAAAAGTAACTTGAGGAAAAAGTGGTTTAGAGTTTACAGTTTATTATGATAAAACTCGGGGCAAGAACTCAAAACAGGAACCCTAAGGTGTGGATTGAAACAAAGATCAAAAAGAAATGTTCTTTATCAGCTTGTTTGCAGGATTACATTAAACTATTTTTCTTATATCTCCATGGATCATCTGTCTAGAGAGGGAAACTCCCATATTTTTTCTTCATCTTGCCACTATAGTCATCTAAAGGGATATTTGATGGAGAAAATTATTCACTTGTAATTTATTCTTTGAAGGTATGTCTAGATTTATATCAAATTGACAGAAAACAGTGAGAACAAACATCATGACCAAAAGCAAGTTATAATGAAGTGATTTATTCTGGCCTAAGATTTCAGCGAGATATTATACAGTGTTAGGGAAAGCAGACAGTTAGCGGCAGGAACAGGATGCTGACTGATCAGTTTCCCTCCATACACAGGTATCAAAGATTGCCCCAGTTCCACTAAGCATGCCACTCACTGGAAGCCAATTGCACAAATCCTAGAATCTATGAGTAGCATTTCTCATCCAAACATAGACTATACCCTGACTTCCGTAGTCTTGTAGGTATATTATGATGCAGAACAACGTAGTTCTATTTTTAAAAGTCTTTATAGATTTCATAACCTAAACACTGTTTTAAAGTTCACCCCCCCTCCTGAGATTCAAGGCAATACCTTACTTAACTCCTTGTGTAGTCAAGAATCAAATCATATACGACCAACATATAATGACAGATATTAGCATTCCTAAAGGGAGAAAATAAGACTAAAATGGAGAAATGGGGAAATACTGGGCTCAAGCACAACAGAGCAAACACCATGTTCTGAAGGTTTAAGTTCTGTCTTTGCTACTTTAGGTCTTAAAGGATTTGGTGGCTCTGTCCTTTCAACTCTGGGACCTGCAACATACATGGACCATTTCCGCACACTGTAGGCAACTCTTCTTGGCAAAAGTCTTACGACTCTGGCATCTCAAAATATTCGAGTGTCAGCAGCAACTCAGCTTCATTTTCACAGCTTCATACAATGGCCTCCCACGGGCCATTTTTTTCCATTTTATTTATTTATTAAAGATTTCTGTCTTTTCCCCGCCACCGCCTCCCATTTCCCTCCCCCTCCCCCAATCAAGTCCCCCTCTGTCGAAAGCCCAAAGAGCAATCAGGGTTCCCTGCCCTGTGG
>NW_026067962.1:5273916-5279066 GCF_014885135.2 Alexandromys fortis
GTGTTCTCCCTCCATCTGCTCCTCATTGGGACCTTGGGAGCTCAGTCCAGTGCTCCAGTGTGGGTCTCTGTCTCTATCTCCATCCATCACCAGATGAAGGTTCTATGGTGATATGAAAGATATTCGTCAGTATTGCTATAGGATAGGGTCATTTCAGGTTCCCTATCCTCAGCTTCCCAAGGGACTAACTGGGGACATCGCCTTGGGCTCCTGGGAGCCACTCTAGGTACAAATCTCTTGCCAACACTAAGGTGGCTCCCTTAACTCAGATATGTGCTTCCCTGCTCCCCTATCCAACCTTCCTTTATCCCAATCTTCCTGTTTCCCCAAGTTCCCCCAATCCTCCCCTTCTCACGTTTCTCTCCCCGTCCACCCATTATGCTCTGTTTACAGAGTGCCACTGTTTTATGCCTGTTTGTTTGTCTGAAATTTTCATCACCTTTCACATCCCTTCGGAAAAATTCATGGTCAGGCTCCTCAGAACAACTCCCGACTTGCGGTTTTAGCTTCTACATTACTTACTTTTTTCTATTGCTATGATAAAACACTATCTCTAAAGCAGCTTATTAAAGAGAGAGCTAGCCTTAGCTTACAGTTCCAAAAGCATGATTATTCAATGTAATAAATTTAAGCTATGAGTCATATAAAAAAAAAAAGAAGAGTGCCAAAGAAAATGTAAAAGCAGGATCAAGATTTAACTCAGTGGTGTGTTTAGTTCCTTGTCTAGCTTGTATACTTGCCTGGTTCCAATCTCAAGTATGCCAAATGCCAATTTCTTTTGTTGGTGGGAATATTTATGTTTTTATGTGCATTTTATCTATTGTTTGAGTCATTTGATAGTTATTTTACATTTGATAAAATAATACTTCACTAAGTTTAGTTTTATTTTTGAACTTGCATTAAATTAGTTCGTTTCATATTGTCTTTTGTTAGATAATTGCTCATACATGAATTTATAGTTGCAGTTATTCTTTGATTACTTAGTACAGATTGAAAGTATCTTTTATTACAGGAGTTTTGACAGTAAAATATCACTTTTCCATCAGTTGCTGCCTTTTTTGTTCTTAGAACTAGAACAAGTCAATAGGGGTTCACAGCTTGAGCCTGGCATTTCAGAGCTTGTATTGGTGAAAAAATATATATCTATGATGTGATAGTTAAATGGGTATACATCAAGTCTAATAGAAGGAAATGAATGTCCATAATTAAAATTTTATATGTTATAGCTAGCAGTGCTGAAATAAATATCTGTCACTGACATAAATGTTAAATGGTTATGTGTCAGCATCTAAAGCAAGAAAATTAATATCCTCAATTAAATGTCTATATGTTATACAAGACTTAGAATTAGCCATTGCCTGCAACTAGGAAATTCTGTAAAATTGCACTTTTATCTGAAAAATTAATCTATTTTTTTATTTTCTCTTTTTGGGAAACTTGATGAAGTCAAAAATTTTAAGGTTTTTAATTTATAGAATTTCTGCAATTTTTAAACAGTGAAATGGCTCATAAGTCATTTAACATCTCCCTTAAGATTTCAATTTCCTAGTATAATAAAATCTGAGTCCCTTTCTTCCTCTCATTTTATTAATCACCCTTAACTACTTCCATATGGATGAAAGCTAAAATAAAAATATACTATCTATATTAGTGAAAGTTAAGAAGCATTCTATGTCACAAACGATTCAGTTTTTAATTAGAAAACACTGCTTTGGTATTTTGGCTTTCCATTTAACACATGTTTTGTATAGTATCAATGCAGCAAAATTTGAAAGCATCTGAAAACAACTTGCTTCAGAGAACGGTTGTATTCAGGATTTTGAATAGCTAAAGAGGATGGGTAAATACTGCAGGACTAAACTTCACTGATGCTGGGACACAGCATGCAACATTGAAGTTATGCCACATGCTGGAATTCACTTTGAGATGTTCTTTACATTGTTTTAAAATGTCATCCTTTGGGCATATGCCTAGTGGCTCACATTTGTCATTTTTGCCACTAGAAATGCTGGTGATTGCATATTACAAGTTTGATAACAGCTTGAAATGCTTACTAAGACTTTTTACCATTTTATTAGCTTTTATTAATTTCATAAATTATGGGTTTTGTTATGGTATATCATATGTGTATATAATATTAATTGATTGTCTTCTATCAACTATTACCATGCCCTACTCCTTTAAAGTTCCCTTCTCCCTCCAAGCCCTCAGACTGTCATCTAATTGTTGTCTTCTTTTTTTGTTAAATAAAAATAATAAGTAAATGAATAAATAAATAAAAAGAGATCCAGAAATATCAGCACAATAATAAAGGACTTGCATTAGGTACTCAAAGAAAAATGTCAAATTCAGCAGTCATAGATAATTGCTTTTCTGAGTATTATATTAGGACAGTTTATTTTATTTTATTTTATTTTTTATTAAAAATTCCTGCCTCCTCCCCACCTCCCATTTTTCTCCCCCTTCTGCCTCCCCCTCCCTCTCCTTCTCCAGTCCTAAGAGCAGTAAGGGTTTCCTGCCCTGTGGGAAGTCCAAGGTCCTCCCCACTCCATCCAGGTCTAGGAAGATGAGCATCCAAACAGGCTAGGCTCCCACAAAGCCAGTACATGCAGTAGGATCAAAACCCAGTGGCATTGTCCTTGGCTTCTCAGCAGCCCTGGGACTGAAAAAGCATGGGATAAAAACAGGACAGTTTTATTAGCTATGAACAGTAAACTAATTGATTAACAAAATATATAATTATACTAGGTATGAAAAAAATACCAAACACAATAACAATATAATTTTGGTGTAATGATTTTATTTAGGAAATGTAAATTTATACATACCACTTACACTTTATTTTTTCTGATGTAGCATTCACAGTAAATAATATCATTATGATTATATATCAATACACGGCACATATCTTCATATCACACAACTTTGGGTTTTAGTAGAAAATCAAGTTTTGTTAATTCTAGTTTCCACATACTAATCATTTGTCCTCATGATTTCTCCATTTTAATGACAAATCAAGCTGTTACAATACATGCTCAACAAAAAAGTCTGCACATGTATCTTGGCAACCACATGCTGCAGTTGCTTTGACTCCTTGAAGAGCAGGATGGGAAGGTAATCACTGAAGCCAAGAGACAAGCATTGAGGAACTTTACCATAAATAAGAACATATGCTTGAGTTGTTTTGGGGCCAGCCGCCTGTGTACCAGCTGAATCAATACTCTCTTAATTTTAAAGATGTTTACTTTAGTACTTTATAAGGACTACCAAGTCTCAAAAAGAAGTAGAATTTGGCTCTATGGAATTCTAGTAGAGACCCAAACCCCAGATATGAGCATTTTAAACTCATAAAGTGAATAATTTTCCCTTTCTACCTTATAAAGCTTTTTTCTTTTTTTGATTACCTTGGGTCAGATAGATCTGAACACTCTGGGATTATGCTAGAAGCTGGCCACATCACTAGTGGTACATATTGAATATTAGAGAAAGAAAACTTGTACTTATAGTTCTTTATATTTTACTTACTTATTTATTTATTTTGAGACAGGGTTTTTCTTTGCAACAGTCCTAGATATCCTGGAACTAGCTCTTGTAAGTCAGACTGCCTCTGCTTCTCAAGTGCTGGGATAAAAGACATGCCTCACCACCACCCAGCTTGTTCTCACTATTCTTAAGAAAACTTAACAGTCACATTAATACTGATAATTATAAATACATAACCATTCCAGACATTCAAATGCAAGTTACCTTCATAGCAGCATCAATGATGAGGACAAAATAGTGCCATGGATAGTGCCACGCTTTTATAGCTCAGGCCTCCACTTCCTGATTCTAACAGATACAACGCGGTATACAACAACCTCTAAGTACACAGACAAACCCTAGCCATGCCTTTCTCTGCCATGAGACCATGGGCTAAAATTCTTCTTTAAAGTTTCTTCTCATCAGATATTCAGTTATTTAAATCAGAAAACTAACTGACATATGGTTTCTCTTCCCAAACTGACCTAGAAGTCTACAGTTTCTTCCCTCATATCCCCAAATACTGAGGATATAGGAAAGCACTATTCAAGATGAAAAGGCATCCCGGATTACAAGTTTAGCAATTGAGGGAACACATGGAAGAGTGAGTTATCTTCCAATAGTCTAGCCAGGTGTCCAAAGCTACTTGTAATCCCAGTTCCAGTGAGATCCAAAACCTGTAGCATATATCAGCCCTTTTCTCTTAAACACATACTCGCACATATATGTGCATACATATACATAAAAGAAACTGAAATTCAACTCTGCATATTTCCTTAGATACATTTTGTTCAATAAACCAACTTTAGACTGGGCTATTGCACTAAAATTACATAAAAATTTCAAATAAAAATATTGAGAAGCTTAAAATATATCAGAAACCAGGAAAGACTAGAACTAATACAAGAACTTAGAAAAGATTGTTCTAGAATCAAAGACATAATAAAGATGGTAAGAATAGAACTTAATAAAATTGACTATTTTTAACAATAGATTTTTAGTTTCATTTTTAGCTTATTATGAGTTACTTATATATTGTATAATATGTTCTGATCATATAAATCCCCAATACCTTCTCATGTCCTTTGTACTCTCACTGAATGCTTTTTATACTAACAAGTGGTTCTCCTAATCATGTACAGTTTAAAATTAAAAATAGAAAACCTTAAAACATTGAAGTTTCAAAAGTTGTTTTGAAAATACTAATTAAGAGAGAATAAGAAACATAACAATATTGTTGACTGTCACAAATAATCCTCTTGATTTCCTAAGATCATTTCTTATGGAAAGATGACAAAGCAGAACAGAGACAACCAAAATTTACAGAGATAAGAAGCAACTAAGAATTTAAATAGTAAATGACTCCTATGATATCGGATTCCCCTCTTCATGCTGTGACTGCTTTATTACCATTGGTTAATAAGGAAGTTGCTTTGGCCTATGGCAGTACAGAATATAGGTAGGTTGGAAAGCTAAACTGAATGCAGGGAGAAAGAAGAGAGTGAGGCAGATACCATGTAGCCGCCCAAGAAACATGATGTGAGGTAACAAACCACGAGCCTCTTGGTAAAATATAAAATAATAGAAATTGGTTAATTTAAGGTGCAAGATTTAGTTAATAAGAAGCC
>NW_026067962.1:5282053-5289852 GCF_014885135.2 Alexandromys fortis
AAGAGACAGAAATCTTTAATAAATAAATTAATTAATAAAAAAAATAAAAAATAAATAAAAAAAAAACCTGATTGGGCCCCCAGTGTGTTTTATAAATGTGCATTGGTTTGGGAACCAGAAAACAAAGAGTAGAAACAGTCATAGATTAAAATAATGATGTAAACTTTTTTTCTTTTTTTATTGATTTTATTGAGTTCTACATTTTTTTCTGCTTCCCTCCCTGCCTCTCTCTACCCCACTTCAGCCCTCCCCCAAGGACCTAAGACTGAAAATTTTTTAAAAAGGAAAAGAGTAATAAAATGTCTGCATATTAAGCCATGTGAAGATGAAAAATACACAGAAAATCTGGATTATGTATATTATTTTGTTTTCTTTGAATTTTTTGACTGTAGAGAGACATTTGATTCTGGGGGCTCCTAAACTAAACTAACTTATATTTTAAAGATATATTGACTTCAAAATTTGAGTCTAAAGATGTATTACTTTGGAAAAGATTTTCTGCTTTTTTTTTTCACAGAACATTGTAACCTATGGATTTCTTCCATGATAATGTGGTTTGATAGATCAAGAGCCCCCCTGATAGGTCTCTATGAACCCTAAAAATACTTTGCCCAACTAATAGCAGAGCAGTTTGGAGAAAACTATACCAAAATTCCCAAAATAATTGTTTATCAATGTTTATTTTCATTTAAAAGGGGTTGGCTATAAATGATTAAAGGTCACAGTCAATCTCTTTTTTAAAAAAAATGATGATATGATACATAAATGAATACTTTACATTAGTATGGACTTTGGTTTATTGATACAAATTTAAGGTCAAATTTGTTATATGTATATATCTACGTTTAAGGTATTATGTTTATACAGAAAATTTTAAAATGTATAATTAAGAACTACTGGTTAATAGATAACCATCTATAATAATCAAACTTTTAGTAATATAAGTTAGGCCTTCTAAATATACAGAGATTTTTTTTCAGTTTGAGAGATAACCTTCAAAGACTTCAGAGATCTACAGAATATGTAATTTATAATGTTTTAAGAACTTAGACTGTTCATGACAATGAGACACATTTGCTCCTGGCAACACCAATTACTTCAAGAGGATGATGGGCATCACAGAGGCTCCTTATGGAGTTTGCTAACAATATGACAAGAGATTTCCTTTGACTAAACTACTTTACTGTATCCTGTATAAGTTAGACATACAGACCCCATGAGAAAGTGACTGTCAACTTGCTAAGATAAGACAGACTGGAGACAGGATAGCTTCTGGATCCCTGCTTCCAAGATGAAAGTACCAGACATTCTGCAAGAAACAGAGGAAAACAACTGATGAACTTTTTCAGCGCAAGGCAAAACTGTATCTTCAAAATCCTACTTCAGTGAAAAATGCCAAATGCTCTGGGAATATAGGTTGAAGATGGATGCCCCAACATTATAGAAGAACTTTGTGTGACATCCAGCCAATGAGATGTCTCTGTCAGTTCTAGAATTTTGGAAGCTACTTGCAATGAACTTACTGTTTACTTGTAATATTATATTTCTGGGGTCCTTGGAGGAATTGAAGACTAGGTAGTTAAAAATATAGTTTTCCTTAGTTATAATTAAAGATAAATTAGATATGAACCTCTAGACCCACAATTATAAGCTAGAAGCCACAATATATTCTTTAATTTTGCCAGATACAAGTAGACTAAATATTGTAGCTGTAATTACTGATTGATACCTGTTCTGTTATACATAATTTTACTAGGTAAATGTTAAAACCTTCCTTTTCATTTAGACAATAAAGGGTAGATGATGTGGGATTCCACTCTATAGGCTGTGAATATGTTTTATTATCATTGACTAATACAGAAGATGCTTTGGCCTATGGAAAAACAAAACAGAGATATGTAAAAAAAAAAAAAAACTAAACTGAATGCAGGGAGAAAGATGGAGTCGAGCATATGCCATGTAGCTGCCCAAGAATCAAAATGTAAGTCAACAAACTACAAGCTTCATGGTAAAGTATAAAATAATAGAAAGGGGTTAATTTAAGATGTAGGAGTTAGTTAATAAGAAGTCTGAGCTAAGAGTCAAAGAGTTTGCAATTAAGTCACAGAGTGGTTATTTCACAAATGGTTTTGAAAATGTGTAGGCAGAGAAAAATTGGTCCAGGGGGACCAGCAGGACAGAGAATACATCTAGCTACAATTCTTTTTAACCAATTATAAAATTTATCTTTATGTCACTGCATTCTCAATTTGACTGTTGTATAGTATATAAAAAATATTTTTATATTCTGATATATGGTATTTGTTCTAAAATGATACATTTCCCTTTCAAGATTTCAGGCATAGCATTTAAGTAAATATACCAGAAAATAGTTCATCAATACAAATCAATAATATACACAAAATATATGTAATAAAAATACATGCAATAGAAAATTAATCCAAAAATATTTTAATATAATGAATAATTTTAACAACTAAGCACATTGTTATACTCAGTATGACATCTTTGATAATATGATTAAGTCATAACCTAAATGCTAAACATTGAAAGCCATCATCTTAGCTTTGTGAACCCCCCTTATCAATGGGCTATGCCTAATCTATTGTTGTACAGTGTAGGTACTAAGATAGACCTGTTTCTGACACACACGTATTTCCCAGTGCCTCTGTCAAACCTTCCTTTGTTCAGTTCTTTATTTTCTCTGACACAGAAATTCTCACATATCAGAACTTTATATTTCCAGGTTGATGACTAGATGACTCAAAGGTTGAAAGTGCTTGTTACTCTTGCAGAAAACCTTGGTTCAATTCTCAGAAACCACAGGTGGTGTAAAGCCTTCCATTGCTCCAGTTCCCGGGATCTGACTCAGTAGACATCAGGTATACACGAGCAAGCAAAACACTCATATAGATAAAAGAAAAATAAATAATTAAAACATATTAAGTCTCATTAAATCTTGTAAGTTCACTGAGCTGAACACAGAATGATTTTTCTCTGGCAACACTGATTCCTATAAATTATTATATATGTTGAATTGGAAATTCTTGCCAATAAAGTTGTAGGAAATAGTAGAACATATTTTAAAGTTTATAATGAATTTCAAAAAGAAAACCACACTGAGCAATTTGTGTTGATGTACACTTTCAATTCCACTGCCAGAAGTTGAGGTAGAAGTTGTCAGATATCTGTGATTCGATCCAAGCAGGACAGCAGGTTCTACATATTGAGCACCTGACTATTCAGGGCTGAATAGTGAGATTCTGTCTCAAAAAGAGGGGAAAGTAACTGTATTCTGAAAAACAGATTCACAGATGAAAAAACCTTGATATCATTCTCCAGTACCTGAAGACACAAGAGCAAGCATCTCAGGAATAACGCAATGTGTCTTATCACCATATGTCATGCAATGTGTCATATCATCTGAATATAAAGATAATTTGACTGCTTCATTTCCTTTTTTGATTCCTTTTATTTCCCTCAGTTATTTTATTGCTCTAAGACTTCAAAGTCCTATATTGAATAGGTATGGAGAGAATGGACAACTTTGTATTTTTCATTATTTTAGCACAATTGCTTTGAGTTTCTCTCCATTTAAGTTGATATTATCTGTGGACTTGTAATAAATAGCCTATATTATTTTGAGGTATGTCACTTGTATCCCTACTCTCTTCAGTATTTATATCATGAAAGGGTTTTGGATATTATCAAAGTTCTTTAACTATACCTAAATAGATTGTCATGAAATTTTTGTCTTTAGTCTATTTAAGTGGTGGATTATATTTACTGTTTTATTTTTATGTATGTCAAATGGTTTATTTATCTTTGAAATTAAGTCAAATTGTTCATATTGAATAATCACTTTTATGTGTTCTTAGATTTAGTTTGCAAGTATTTTATTGTCAGAAGTGTTGGAGGACACAGGGGAAGATTTTCCACCAAGTCAACTAAGCATGGCTCATGTGAGCTCACAGAGATTAAACTAGAAAGCATGGAGTGATGGAGGAAGGTCATTGGCAATAAAGAAACTGCTTGGCTGGCCCTGATAGGTTAAAAAATAGGTGGGAGGAGTAAACAGGAGGAAGAGGAAGTGAGGTCAGACTCTGCTCTGCTTCCAGAGCGCTCTGCTCTCTGGAGCAGAGACGCCATGCTCAGCTCTCCCGGGTAGACTCGACAGCTCTGCTCTGGAGCAGAGACACCATGCTCCACTCTCCCGATAGCTCTGCTATCTGAGGCACACACGATGAAGCTCTGACCCAAGATGGACATAGGTTAGAACCTTCCCGATAAGCGCACCTTGGGGTGCTTACACACATCATTAGAAATGGGCTAGTCCAGGTGCGAGAATTAGCCTGTAAGGGCTAGAGTTCATGGGCCAAGCAGTGTTTAAATGAATACAGTTTGTGTGTTGTTATTTCGGGGCATAAGCTAGCCAAGCGGCTGGGGTGCTGGGGACACAGCCCCGCTGCTCCTATTTCAACAATGGAGCCTACATGGTTCTACACTATGCCCTCTGTGTATATGTTATAGATTCAGCTTTTCAGTGTGTGGAACTCCTAACACTAGTAGAGTGTGTATTTATGACTCTTTTGCCTGCTTTTAAGATGCCTTTCTTCCTTTTGGCTTGCCTTAACCAGCCTTAATATGATGGTTTTTGTCTTGTCTTATTGAATCTTATTTTGTTCTGCCTGGGTTGCTGTCTCTTGGATACACATTATTTTCTTAAGAGAAAACAGATGGGGAGTATATGTGGAGGAGGTGTCTAGGAGGACAGGAGAAAGGAGAAACTGTGCCTGCAAGGTAAAAATAAATGAATAAATAAATAAAATAGAATATTATAAAAAAAGAAGAAAATTTTCATTTCTAAATATATGGTCATTTAAGTCTTAGTGAGAAACATAATCTTTGAGAAAAGCAATCTAGAAGCATAGTATTGAGCTAGGCAAACATGCTCACTTCTAGGAACAAAAACAAGCAGTGATGGAGAGCTAGTAAAAGAAGGTATCACACTTACCCAATTGACTGGAAATAGTATCAGTAACTTTTGTAGAACATAATATTTACCAAATTATTTATCAATTTTTAGTAAAAATGATCATACTGTTGTTTGTCTTTTTGAGACAAGATCTCCCTACATGCTATCTGTCTTGAAAATCTCTATGCAGGCCAAGCTGGTCTCAAACTCACCAAGATACTTGTTCTTCTGCATTCCAAGTCTTGGAATTAAAGCTTGTGCCACCATGCCATGCAAAGAAAATATATTCCTGGTTGATGATCAATTATTTGCGATCACCATTTCTCTAATATCAACCTTAGAAATGATTTTCTAATGAAGCAGGAAATCCAGGCAGTAAAGATTTTCAATTAATGTTGGTTGCTTAAACTAACAATGAAAGTCTTGCAATGCTTTTTACATGCATTTTGGAATCACTTAATTCTACGAAAGAATCAAAAGCTAAGTGAGAAGTATAGATGCTATGAAAAGGAAACATCTTAGGCATGTAGGAGTAGATTGCTGTTCTTGTCTCTAAATTATTAGACAGTTTTTCTTTCTCAGAGTTCAAAGCAAGCATGATATTAAATTAAGTATCTCTCTCTTTACTTATTTCAACCTAGCTGAAAAATGTGGCAAACTAAAAAATTTGAGCTTTAATTCCTACTGCTTCCTGATAAACACTGATCAATTATGCTGTTTCTTTCACCACGGAACAAGTCCTAGTTTTGAAAAATTGCTCCTCTTGGAAGACTGGTATTTAACGCCTGCCTTCGCTCTACACTGCTGCTTTTCTATCTCGTTGTGTTAAGGCAGGTGTTATTTCCAAGATGAAGTGTTGACTGAGAGGCCATTGACATCCATCTTTAGTGTACCTGTGGCAGATTATTAATAGGGATGTTTAACAGAGACTTGGGCTCTTATTAATCAAAGTAGAATTTGTAGTCCTAAAGCTCTTTGGAAGAAGTTATCAATACAGAATTTTATTGCAACATGAAATTGTGCCAGACCATTAATATAAAACAAATACAGATAGCACTTACCGATTGAAATTGCAAGTGGATGGATGTCATTATGAGAAAATGGATTGAAAAATGCTGAATCTCAATAATCCAATTTTTCACAGTCTGTAATTTACAACAGTGACTTATACTTACAAGAGTGATCTGCAGTAAATTACAGATGAATAAAAAGCCTTTCAATCTGAGGATTTTGAATTGTCATTCCTAATTGACTCTGCTACCTTAGAGACTTAGTCAGTGATCTTCTACTACTTTTTGAAATGCAAACGCTTTTTGCAATATGGTGTATTTTCACAAAATTTTTCTTCTATATATTAGTACATTTTTGATGTAACAAAAGTCTTGTTTTTATGTAATGAAACAGAAAAAGTAAACAAACTTTGTTTGACATGGACCAGGCGACCGCAAGTCCAGTGCTATGGTACCAGCACAATTATCAGAGCATGGTGGATGTCATTGCAAGTTGACATAGAACTAGTTTTAACAAGCTAACTATAGCAAAAACCTATCACTGGACAACAGTAAGTTATTAATGGGCTATCTCTTCATTACTTGATAACCTCCAAATATCCAACCCCAAATGCCATATTTTTTGGTTAAAGTTCCAAAACTATAAAACTAAAAATTTATAAATGATTGCCTATCATGTGATTCTCAATTCAGTGTTGCATTTTTTTCATTAATTCAATTTTTTTCATTTATTTTACATCCTATCCACAGTCTCCGCTCCCTCCTACTTCCTTCCTTGGCCGATTCCCCTCCCCGCCAGTCCGCCAACTACTCCTTTTATTTCTGTTCAAAAAGGGCAGACCTCCCATGGGGTGTCAAGAAAGTATCAATTTGAGTTAGAACTAAGTTCATTCTTTTGTATTATTACTGGATGAAGCAACCCAGCATGAGGAAGAGGTTCCCATAAGCCGGGTTAAGTGTTAGGGACAGGTCCTCATTCCATTACTAGGAGTCCCACAAAAAGACCAGTTACTCAATAGTCACATGTATGTGGAGGGCCTAGATCACTCCCACACAGGGTCTCTAGCTATTGTTCCAGAGTCTAAGTTTCTGTGAGCTGGAGAAATGATAGCTCAGCAGTTAAGATCACGGGTTGACTTTCCAGAGAACTAGGGTTCAATACCCAAAGTTCAATCCACAAGACAGTTCACAACTGTCCGTAACTCCAGTTCCAAGAGCTCTGATACCCTCGTGTAGACATGCATTAAGGCAAAAAAAAAAAAAAAAGTATGTAAAATAAGAAGAACCTGTAATTTTACATATTTCCTTCAAAATGGTCATGGTCTATCTAAGTTTACAAAGAAGATTTGGAGATTACAAGTTACAGATGATGAATTTAATTCTTATAAATTTATTTTAGTATGTCTAATGGCATGTATATTACATATATGGTATATAATAAATGGATAAGAATGACTTTAAAGATAGTTTCACTATTTTATGGATTTCTGCTTAAATTTTCACTCTTAGTTATGTAAAAATATTTCTCTACAGTGGTAGGATTTTTGTGCCGCTGGCTAGAGTGCGATGGAAGTACATTTTGCTTCGATTTACCTATTGTTCTTCTCAGGGACATACTTCCCTCTTCTGCCTTATCCCTACTTCTTTTCACTCCTCTCTCGACTCTTCCCTGGCTCTCCCTCTCTTCTTCATTCCCTCCATTGCTTTGGTCTTAAGTTTTAGGGAGCAAGAAGAGATTGGCTGAGATTTCATCAGTGGTATTCTGGGACATTTCCTCGAAAAAAAAAAAAAAAAAAAAAAAAAAAAAAATAATT
>NW_026067962.1:5292211-5310827 GCF_014885135.2 Alexandromys fortis
GGGCATTTAAACCTGTTATATTGTGTGTGTGTGCCATATGGATGTGTGCATGTGTGTGTGTGCCATATGGATGTGTGCATGTGTGTGTGTTTTAATGTTTGAAGGATTGCCAATATAATAGTTTGTTTTAAATACATTGTTAAGCCTTTCCATAGATTTTGCTTCTTGTGTGTTTCAATAGCAAACCATGGTAAAACACAAATGATTTATTTTTACTGAAATACTCTCCAACACTACCTGCTCTTTAAAGTTGGAAGTGCATACAAATATTCCAATTACAAAAATCTTAGCAGCAAGCTAGACTAACCACAAATTGATCTTGTAATTACAAATGGTGCATGCAGAACTCAATACATTTTTAATGTTCAAATTAAGATACACTAATTACACAGTAACTGCTAAATAAATGGCATATAATTTAGAGTTATAGCAAAGTCTGTAGCACAAATTTTGATGCTCTAATCATGGGGAAACTCATTCAGTGCTGGTGAGATGTTAACGCTGATGAACTTTTTTTTTTTAAGAAAATATCTGATAGGAATGTTGGGCTCACATAATTCCAGGTACTTTTGTATTTCATTGCCTTAGTTTGAATAATTTATGAACTTTGAAATTTTGTTCTGGAGAGTTCCATAGCAATGACTTTATCATGGAAATACATTTATAAAGTAAAACAAAAATAAAAATTTCAACGAATTTCTCTTGATAACATTACAAAAATATACTCTGAAGTATAATAAATATTCTGTTTGTTATAAGTTACATTTACAATTTTTGTTTGCAAATGTTTTAGAAGAAATTTGATGATAATGAAAAATGCAAAGTTTTAAAATTATCATATATTCTGTTTCTTAAATATAAGAAGTAGATAGAATTTTGTGAAGATAAAAAGGAGGCATGGTAAACAACCTTAAAATGCATCAAGTTAGGATGTAATTAGACATCAATTGAAAAAATAAAGTGGAAAGAGCATAGAAGAGTTGACCAATATTGATTAAAATAGCTAGAGAATAATTTGAGAAAAGGAAATGAAATATCAAATGACCTGCTTATAGGTATGGATTCATTCAAATTAAATGAACTACAAAAGATGAAAAGTAGACATATAAAAGACAATTCCAAAATCCTTAAATAGAAGTAAAGGAAGAGTAGAAGAAAGTTGTTATAATAAGCTGCTGGTCGTTCTGGCCGTTCAGTAGCTCAGACCCAAAATAACCACACAGAGACTGTATTAATTAAATCACTTCTTGGCCTGTTTCTCTGACTTCTTATTGGCTAACTATTACATATTAATTTAACCCATCTCCATTAATCTGTGTATCACCATGTGGCAGTGGCTTTCCAGATAAAGTTTTGGCATGTTTGTCTCTGGCGGGGCTACATGGCTTCTCCTGACTCTGCCTCCTTTCTCCAGGAATTCAGTTTAGTTTTCACCACCTACCTAAGTTCTGCCCTATCAACAGGGGAAGGCAGTTTCTTTATTCACCAATGGTATTCACAGCATATGGAGGGGATTACAACATCACAAAGTTAGTGAAAAATCGAAAACAAGTTACACAGAAGACACACTAGGTACTCTAAGGAACAGCTGAGCCTCTATAAATTGGAGGTGTGGTTCAGAATAAACTGCATCATCACAAGTTGGGAATAATAGAGACTCACCATGAAAGGCATTCATTCACCTACAGAAGTGTGCAATTATCATTAAATATTTTTATATTTATCCAGCAATTAATTGTAGTGTCTGATTAAATATATACCTATATTTTGAACTTTTTATTATTGTATGATAGAAGTCCTAAAGGGCAAAATATTCTAAATGTATTCTACCTCAGAAGACATAAAAAGGGTGAGCAATATGCTCTTCTTAGTGAACTTGTAGCTTTTTGTTTCACAGTTAAAGCATAACCAATTCAAACTTAAAATCTGATCCAATATAATGGATAAATATCTAGATGTGTGAAAATTTTGATATATTCTGGTTATATGAAAATATGTCATAAATCTTCCCAAAACTACATCAAATATCTATAAAAAGCAGAATTTATTGATGCATAATTGTCTGGAAATACTTACATGGGTTATTTATACAACCTTTTAGGTTTTAATATTAGTACGCACTAAAGATGCTACAAATTTATCAATGGCATAAATATCGTAATCAACTTTATGAGATTCCTTGGTTATCTTTATTTGTTAATGTTATTTCCTGTGTGCATGTATGGAAAGACTATGCAAATTCTATCCTCTTAGCCTGTATTAAGTATCCATCATTTTAAAATAATCTCTTATCAGTAAATTAGATATCTACATTACTTATTCACCATAAACAACTGTGCCCTTGTATATTATTGCCAGCTGTTCTCCATTTCATACTTCCTAATCACAGAGAATTCATTTACTCTCTGACTCTCTGGAGCTAAATATTGAGATTTATCATATAATTTGACCTTTGTAATATTTATCCCCTATCTCTAATTATTTTCCCTTAATGTCCCTCTGGATTAAAGATGTTGTAGATAACTTTATTTCCTTCAGTTTTACAGGTTTAAATTTTATGTCAAATGCACATATATCTGTTGAAATAAGGAGCGGCGGGGCTGCGTCCCCAACACCCCGGCCGCTTGGCTAGCTCATGCCCAAAATAACAACACACAAACTGTATTCATTTAAGAACTGCTTGACCCATGAACTCTAGCCCTTACAGGCTAATTCTCGCACCTGGACTAGCCCATTTCTAATGATCTGTGTAAGCACCCCAAGGTGTGCTTACCGGGAAGATTCTAGCCTACATCCATCCTGCGTTGGAGGAGCTTCATTGCGTGCATCTGCCTGGGATGGCATGGTGTCTCTGCTCCAGCAGAGCTGTCGGGTCTCTCCGGGAGCAGAGCAGAGTCTGACCTCACTTCCTCTTCCGCCCAGAATTCTATTCTGTTTACTCCTCCCATCTATGTTCCAAGCCATGAGGCCAAGCAGCTGGTTTATTATAACTTAACCAATGAAATCAACAGATTGATATATGACACTCCCACATCACTTCCCCTTTTTCTGTTTAAACAAAAAAAAGAAGGCTTTAACTTAACATCCAAAGCTCTAGAAATGACAGAGACATCTCGCTGCCTGGACAGTCACCCAAAGTTCCTCTGTACTGTTGGGGCATCCATCTTCGGCCTACAGGCCCATAGTTTCCAGCAGACATTTCCACAAAGCAGGAAATTTCAAAGGCAGTCACTATCTGCTTGTCCTGAAGAATGTCTTGCAGACTCTTTCATGAATCAGGAACCCCGAAAGATCATCTCACCTTTAGGCAAGTTCAGCAGTCCTCTCTCTGCGGGTTCTCTGTGTCCAGTTTATGCAATAGTCCAGGCAAGAGCAGTTTCTTGCCCAAATGGCTATCAAACTCCATAAGGATCCTCTTCGATGCCCATCTTCCTCTTGAAGTAGATTGGTGCTGCCAGGAGCAGAGTGTCTCATTGTCATGAAAAGTCCTAAGTTATTAAAACATTTAAAATGCCATATTCTATAATCTTTGAAAAATATGAAGAATGCCTATCTAAAATATATCTATGCACATCTAGAAAATCTTAACTAACATGACTACAAACTTAACTATTATTAATGATTATTCATTAACAACCTATATACATTACAAAATTAACCTTAAATTTAAATCACTAAAGCAAAATCCATATCAATGTAAATTATTCATACCTATATCATCTCCCCCTTTAAATGTAAAAGAACATTTATAAACCATATTTGGGAACATGGGCGCAGTTTTTTCTCTCCAAACTGCTTCCTGCTGAATGGGGGCGTCGTTAATTAGGTCTTTCATGGTATAACCTGTGTGCTAGTTTCATCTCAGTTGGCAGTTGAGCGAAGCAATTTTCTGAAGGTATTCACAGCAACCGTTCAGGAGGGCGTGGTCCATCATACCATATCGGAATAGAAGAAATGAACAGGGTCTCATCCTCTGTGAAAACAAAAAAAGAAACTCCTTTCCAAAGTATCATGTCCTTAGATCCAAATTTCAAAGTCAAGGCATCAAAATCTCTACGATGGATTAGTTCAGCAGCATTTATAAACAAATATCTTTTAGCATCTGTTGCTCCTTCCTCAGCATTCAAACAATTCAAAGAGAGCATAATAGTATACAGTATCAAGATTCTCTGTGTATTTTCCATCTTTGTACGCTTTATTTTAACCTCTATTTCGTTTATTTTTACTTTTATTTTATATTCTCTGTATCTTTTTGACCTGGAATAACTCTGTAGACCAGGCTCTCCTTGAACTCTCAGAGATCCGCCTGTCTCTGCCTCCCAGGCATTGGGATTAAAGGTGTTTGCTACCACACCTTGAACTCACAGAGATCTGTTTGTCTCTGCCTTCTAGGCACTGGGATTAAAGGCGTGTGCTACCACACCTTGAAGTCACAGAGGTCAATCTCCCTCTGCCTCCCAAGCGTTGGGATTAAAGGCGTGTACTACCACACACAACTTCTCTTTTTCTTACTTTTTTTTTAAAACTTTTAACTTTTAGCTTGCATATATTTTTAACACACTGTAAATCATTTAAACATTTTCTTTATCTTTGAATCTCTTTACTGTATATCTCTCTTTTTCTGACCACACGAGCCTTTAAATTACTGAGCAATATGAGTAGGATTAAAGCCGTGGCTTTGCCAGCTAGATCCAGTCCATTCCTTAGCTTTCCAGCCTCATGGCTGAGGTACCGGTTGTAGCCTTGTTTACTGCCACAACTCTATGGCGTTTCAAGGTCCCTGCCAGCCAGTGAGCTACAACAGACAACAGTCAAGTCCTCTCTCGCTAGTTGGCCCTCCTGCCTCAGTCAGAGTTTGCCCTGGCAGGACGGCCCAGAAAGCCGGCATTTTTAAACAGCACAACTTTTTTCCTGCTACGGCTGAAAACCGAAAAGCATGCGTTCAGCTTTTCACCAACACCGTTTAAGTGTTTCGTGGCAGGACCTCTTAATGAGCTGCAGGGTTTTGCAGCTAAAGCTGAGTCAGGAAGCCTCTCTTAGATGAGAGCACTTGCTTGCTTGCCTCTAGCAAGCAGAGTAGACCTGAAAAATTGTTGCTACCAAGAAAACATGCATGCTTTACTCTTTCCCAAGCTTTCTCAGGCTTTTTGTGGATTCAGTTAGCCACACGTCTGGGCGCCATATATCTTTTCTTCATTCACTCATTAGTTGGTATTTAAATTGCTACCATGTCAGTGTTTTTTTTTTTTTTAATTTTGAGTAATACTTCATTGTGAAAATGTGCCAAGTTTTCTTTATCCATTCTTTTCTTGAGGAGATTTAGATTGTTTCCAGGTTCTGGCTATTATGAATAATGATTGCTGAGCAAGTGACTGAGAATCTTTTGTGTATATGACCAAGAGTGGTAACACTGGGTCTTTAGGTAGACTGATTCTAAATCTTCTGAGAAACTACCATACTGATTTCCGAAGTTGCTGTACATGTTTGCACTTTCAACAGCAGTGGAAGAGTGTTACCTTTACTCCTCATCCTCTCCAACATAAACTATTCTCAATATTTTTTATCTTAGCCATTCTGGCAGATGTAAGATGGTATCTCAGAGTCATTTTGATTTGTTTTTCCCTCATGATTAAGAATGTTGAGCAATTCCTTAAATGTCTTTCAGCCATTTAAGATTCTTCTGTAAAGAATTCTCCATTTAGCTTAGTACCTAATTTTTTATTTTTATTTTTTTTTTCCTAGACCTAAATTTTTTTTAATTGGATTGTTATGTATATTGATGTCTAGTTTCTTAGGTTCTTTACATATGGAGATCAGACCTCTGTCAGATGTGGGGTTAATGAATATCTTTTCCCCATTCTATAGGCTGGCATTTTGTCTTATTTACCCTGTCCTTTGCCCTACAGAAGGTTTTCAGTTTTAAGAGGTCCCATTAATTGATTTTTGTCTGGGTGTCTGTGCTACTGGTGTTATATTAAGGAAGTGGTGTCCTGTACTACTGTGTCCAAGACTACGTCCCATTTCTCTTCTATCAGGTTCAGTATACCTGGATTTCTTTAGAAGTCTTTGATCCACTTGGACTTGTACATGATTATATTAGCTATGCTGGGTTTTTGTTTGTCCATATAAAGTTGAATATTGTTCTTTTGAGGTCTGTGAAGAATTGTGTTGGGATTTTGATGCTGATTGCATTGATCCTGTAAACTGCTTTGGTAAGACTGCCATTTTGATTACATTGATCCTACCTATCCAATAGAATGGAAGAGCTTTCCATTTTCTGATATTTTCCTCAATTTCCTTCTTTGGAGACTTAAAGTTCTTGTTATACAGGTCTTTCACTTGTTTAATTTGAGTTACCCCAAGATTATTATGATTTGTGGTTATTGCAAGTGGTAATGTTTCTCTGATATCTTTCTCTGCACCTTTATCATTTGTATACAGGAGAGCTACTCTTTCTTTCTGAGTCAATCTTGCATCCTGTCACATTACCAAAGGTGTTTATCAGCATGCAAGTTCCCTGGTAGACGTTTTGGAGTCACTTATATTCACTATCTTATCAGCTGCAAATGGTGAAAGTTTGAATTCTTCCTCCTATTTTCAATTTTCATCTATTTGGATAATACAAATGTCCTTTGCCTTGGCTGCAGTCAGTAGTCTGGCAAAACTTTCTTTCTCATCCTTTCCTTCTCTGAGATGTTTTCTTTCCTCTCTACATTATAAGAGTAATTATAATCCCTTAGCATTTCATTTTAAGTTATAGCCTACTCTAATCCAAAATATTTTCTTGTGAAATTTGATTAACATCAAATATTCTAATTAAACTCCAATTTCATTGTATTTTATGGAGCTTTGCTCCATATATAACCATGTTTATCTTGGCTTAGATAAAATATCATAGATTTTGCTAAATTAAGTTCTGTGAGTAAAGAGCTATTTCATATTATTTACTCTATCTTCAGAGACCACGTAAAATATCTCATCTTTTAACACCTGACTACTACACAGTCAATTATGTATTCATTGTATACATTTAATCAATTTTTTAAACATAAAATTAACATTAATTTCAGTTGTTATGGAATGATTTTCCATAAATTTGAGGAAAATGAAAACAGGTTTTGGTGAAATAACAGCAAATATTTTTAGGACGGCAACATATGAAATAGTTCATAATATTTTTAAATAATTACTTCACTGTTTTGTCTTTTTACTATGAACAAATTTTTTTGCTTCATTTTTTTTTGGGGGGGGGGTTCGAGACAGGGTTTCTCTGTAGCTTTGTAGCCTGTCCTGGAACTAACTCTTGTAGACCAGGCTTGTCTCGAACTCACAGAGATCCACCTGCCTCTGCCTCCCAAGTCCTGGGATTAAAGGCATGTGCCACCACCGCCTGGCTTGATAAAATTTTTACACAATATATTCTGTCATTTTTTTTTTCTTACCAGATCCTCCCTGATCTTCCCTATATACCTATTGCATAAACCTATATACCTATATACCTATTGACCCATCACATAAACAAGCCTGAGAAACTCTCTCTCCCCCTGTCAGACACACACACACACACACACACACACACACACACACCAAAGAACCAAAGAGTCAAATACACGAGTAAACTACCAATGAGATGAAAATAAATCAATACAATACAAAAATTCTACAAAAATACCATTGAGTTTATTTTGTGCTAAACATCTATTCTTGGAAATGGGGTCTACATTGAAGTGTGGCTAATATACCCAGTGAGACCTCTTTGGAAAAATCAATTTTTTCTTTTGCCACCAGTTAGCAATTCTAGGTACCCCTTTGGTGTGGAGAGGTTTCTCATGCCTACTTCCCAGTTTGAGCACAGGGATACAGTCTTGTGTTAACCTGAACATGTCCTGTGTCTGATACTATGATCTCTGTGAGTTCAATTGCGTCACATTACTGTTGAGTCTGGAGGTTTCCTTGAAGTCATCAATCCTTCCCATCTAGATATCATAATTTTCTTCCTTTTCTTCTAGTTCCCTGACTCCTTAGTCGGAGAGGGTTTGATGAGGACATCCCATTTAAGATAGACGGTCCTAAATCTCACATTCTCTGTATTTGTTATGCTGTGATTCTCTGTATTAGAACCTATATACTGCAACAAAAGCTTTTCTGATGATTGGTGAGTAGGAAAATGATCCATGTTCATAGAAGAATGTCATTAGGAGTCATTTTATTGCTATGGTCCTCTAGCAGAACAAAAGTATTTGACTTTTCCCTAAGTGAATGACCTATCTAGTCTCATATTTTTGACCAGTTTACCTGTGTCAAGCATTTGTTTCATCTCATAGACTGGACCTTAAGTACACTTGCATTGAATCAGAGACTACTTGGTTACTCCTCCAACATTTGTGCCACTATTGTATCAACATATCTTACATGCAAGTCACTGTAGTAGGTTTCAGGATTAATAGAAGTTTGATAATTTTATTAATCCCCTGGATGCTGCATACATACCCTTGCATACATAATGTAATCTGCTCAGCCTCTATGTTACAAGGGTTGGGAAAAGACCAGGAGTCCTGCATTCTACACAAAGGACTACAGACAACTAAAGAATGCTAAAAGACAAAGAAATAGTTTTCCACAACAAAGACTATAACAATTGGTTATTCAATACAAAATTGTCATCCCTGAAAACAAACACTCTAGTTTTGGCCTTGCTTATCAAAGCCTAGAACCAATTTCACAGTAGTCCTCAGTGGTCTCCAAATCATTAAGCTGAGGCTAATATTACTAAGATGAAGCTACTTTACTATCAGCAGTTAATAAAATGCTCAGAACCTGCTCAGCCATTAATATTGGGAATTATTCCCAACCAAGAATACTGGCTGAGCTTCACTCTAAGTTGAATTTGCATATATAAAAAAGGTTTTTAATAGTATTTAACAAGGCCCTTTTTGATTTACAGTAATAGTATGTGAATCTTCCATATCCAGATAATGAGTTCCAATAGAACATTGTTTCTTACATGCCCTAAAACTGTTAGATCATCTAGTTGTATTATACAGGTAAGGTAAATAGAGTATTAAATCAGAAGAAACATAAATGAACATCAAAAAGCAGCTAAAGATTGCTCTCTCTGAACTTGCTATTCTTAATTAGAATTGTCCTAGAGTTATAATTTATAAATTATGCTTATAAGGTGTATTAGTGATTCCATAAAAAAAAACACCCTATAATACTTATTTAAAGCTAAAAATCAATTAATAATCTCTAAGGAACTTGGATAAGTAAAATATCATTTTGTTCTTTAAATTTTCTAGCTACCAATATGCTCATGATATGCCATAAAAAGTGAAGAAAAATAATGAGTACAGACACTAATGTGAGACACAGAAATGTCTCAAAATTGCATTTGATTTTCTAATATAAATAATGGCAACTGTGTCGTGAAATTCTTTGACGAGAAACCTATAACTTAACCCTTTAACATACATCTAAATCTTTAATGTCCACGTCTGCCATAGAGTAAAATGGTGGATTTAGAAATAGAGTAAATGATTAGGAAAGAAAATTTTAGTTAATTCTATAAGCACCAAAGCAGTCTGTATTTGTGCAAGTGTTGAGAAAATGACTATAAAGTAATTACTCTATAAGTCAGGATGAAGTTTCCCTCTGGTCCAGAGATCATTCAGATCAATTCAGCTTTAAATGAACTCTGCTAAAACATTATGGATAATCTTTTCTGCAGTAGGAACTTAAATTTGTTTGCTGGTGTGCAACCCAAAACAATTGCAATACGCTATATCACGGAAGTGGGGTTTCCTTGGACTCCTGTGAACAACTAAAACAGAGGCATATTTGCCTGAAAGTTAAGTGTGTGTGTGTGTGTATTAAATACTTACAATTTTAAATGTCTCTACTATACATAAATATTTGAGGAATAGTTTTACTGTACACTCTGGGACAATACTATCCCCAGGAGTCATGGAATTCTAATATAAACTTCAAGAATTAATAAATAAAAATAAATATAAAGTAATAAAAACAAAAATAAAATACATTATATATAATTAAAAACACTAAAGAATTACTTTAAAATGAAATAAAACCTAAAGTAATGAAAATTTACGGTTAACAAAGATAAATATAATCAAACATATCACCCCTAAATGATTACATGACTAAAATTTTATATCCAAATTTTCTTTTTGAACATTAGATAGGGAATATATGCATATGTATGTGTATGATATAATTTGAAAAGTAGAAACAAATTTTAGAAATCTAAATAAAGAAAAAGTTTAGTCATGTAACAGATTTGGTAATAAATGCATCTGATTCTTCTCCTTTTCTTTTTTTATAAAAACTCAAGTGAAAAACCATAGTTTAAAATATTTAAGATAAAACATGTAAAATCATAAAACCAACTATACCATCAACACTGAAAAGATTCTGGTTCTGAATGATTAAATTAAGATAGGCAGTTTCCATAGATTCACATCAAAACTGGTGGTACAATGTGAGAGAATTTATTTTCACTTTCATCCTTTGAAGGGAGGGACTGTGGCTTTGGTGCTATAAGATGTGTAATACTTTAAGCAAATTCGTTATTTTGTTTAAGGTTTTAGACAACAAAATAAAAAGCAGAAATTTGTAATGGGGGATCCACAAAACAACGGACTTTGGAATAAACTGCTGAATTATTTCTGTGAAGTTTCTTTGCAAGCATTCCCCTAATACTAGGTGTGTGGATTTAATTTGCACATTTTGGAAAAATGACTCTCTGGATAGAAGTAAGAGTTCACAATTTTTCAAAATAAAATCTGTTAATATCCTGAGAAAGATTCAGTATTGCAAAAAAGATAAATAAATCTATCCTAAACTCTAAGGTCATGAATTAGTAATACAAAAATACTGAAGCAAAAACAGAGTATAAGGACAGCATTTCTGTTTGTGACTTTTACATCTTCATAAGCATGGGACTTGGCCAAACTGTTGCAAGTGGTTTATAGTCCCTCTTTTTTTTAAGTTATAATACTGTATAACCAAGTTACATTTTATTCATTTTAAAATTTCATTTATTGATCATTAGTTTTTGTGCATACATACATATTCAAGACTCTCTATTCCCACTCGTGTGTGTGTGTGTGTATGTGTGTGTGTGTGTTTGTGGTGTGTGTGTGTGTGTATGTATGTGTTATAGTGGTGGGGTATAAAACCCAGGTCAAAGCATTAATGGGGAGATCACAACACAACTTTGTGATCAGTTTTCTCCTTCTACTCTTATGTGGATTCTTGGATTCAAGGTCTGGTCTTCAGGTTTTGTAGCATATACCTTTACCTGCTAAGTCATCTAAGCACTCCTTATGAGACTATTTTAAATACTAACGTGCTTTAAATGTTTAAATGGCAGAGTACTCTTTGTTTTGCGTCATTAAAAGTAACTCTAAAATTCTCATAATTGATTTCTTTGGAAAAAATCAGCTATCATTAAAACGAGACACCACATGGGAAAGACAACCAGACAAAGGAAAACACAATTTTAAACTCAGTCCTATTTGAAGTCTGTTGACTAGTAGTGAAACAGTGTCTATTTCAATTGCAAGATGGCTTTTTAAATGCTCTAATTTCCATGATAAATGAAATTTTATTCTATTATAAATGAAATCATATAGTGATTTTCTTCCCAGAGTAATATTATAAAAGCATTTCTTTAAAGGAAAAGCAATTTAGAGTGCTAAAATGGCCACCAATCTAATATTGTTCAACAGAGAAGATGTACTAGAAAAGCCCCATGAAAAAAACCCACAACCTAAGTCAGATGAAATTGTCCTGATAATTAGAAATAATTTACTTAAGAAATAAAGATATTTTATCCCAATATGCTCAGAATTTCTCCATTCTGGCTGCACATGGTTTTCTTTGACTCTGAATATTGGTCTCAGTATGTGACTTTGATAAATTAGCAGTTGGTCCTTAATTAAACTGGTCTAATTTAGGATTTTCTTTTTCTTTTTTTTATTGAAAAAAAAAAAATTCCTGCAGACATCTCGTTAGAGGGCTCCTCACCAGAAGAGTTGTTATAGACAGATTGCTCTGTGGCCAGACCCATGAGGCATTTTCTTAATTGCTATTAGATGTAGGAGGAACCAGCCCACTGAGGTTAATGCTATCCCTGTGAAGTGTGTCTGGTCTGTATAAAAAGGTGGCTGAGCAAAGCAAAGGGACTAAGCCAATAAGTAGTGTTCCTCTGTAGATTTCTTCTTCAAGCTTTGATCTTGAGCTCTGGTGCAGGATAATTGTCTGTATTCTGTCAATCGTGTTTTAAATAAATGCTGATTGGCCAGGTAGGAAGTATAGGCAGATCAACCAGACAGGACATAGAGGTGGGGCAAGGGAGAACAGGAGAATTCTGGGAAGATGGAAGCTCCTTCACCAGTCCAGCCCAGACCACTGAAGAAATAACATGTGACCTACCCTGCTGTGAAAGGTACCGAGCCATGTGGCTAACATAGATAAGAACAATGGGTTAATATAAACTACAAGAGCTAATAAGAAGACTGAGCAAATGGGCCAATCAGTTTATAATCTTATGGAGATCTCTGTGTGATTTTCTTTGGGGCTTGCTGGCTGTGGGGGACCAGGTGGGACAGAAACCNAAAAAAAAAACAAAGATCACCTTAAACACAAACTGGGAAACAATTCTGCCTTAACTCCTTCACTAGATTACATGTGATCACTGGACCCTAATCATTCTAGTCAGAAATCAACAAACAAAAATACTTCAAAATTTTTAGCATGTTGGATATTAATTCTGACCAGTTACATCAACAATAAGATTTTCAGCAGTTATCACTTTTTACAGATTAAGTGTGTTTAAATAAGTCTACTCTTTCAGGATTTCATTGAATGAACTTAATTATTCTGATTCTCATGTTTACAAGTATTTAAAGATAATGTTATACATGTTAATAATAAATTAAAACATACACATTTAGGCTGAGTGTTATTTCATTTAAGCTACTTGTAGTACACAGAATTAATGATATCTTTCCCAATTAGTATATCTAATTCCTCCTTGCCATTGGAAAAAATTGTGAAGGGATACCAAAAATGAAGAACAACTAATAATGTGATATCTACTTAGTTAAAAGTAATTTAACATGACTTGAAAAGCTAGTGCGATATAAACATATAATAGCCTCCTAAGGTACTTCAGAGGACACACACACACACACACACACACAAATATACCTAAACCTCCTTGAGGTCAAGGAAAAGACTTACCAATGCAGAAGTTTTCATAGCATATTATGTTTTATTGTGAACTGAAAGATGTTAAGTGGAATGAATAAAAGTAATATATAAAGAGGGATACCAAAAATGGAAGATTTGCATTTATAATTGCCATGCCACTAAGGATGTATGAATTTTGGAAACACTTGGCAATGTAGACTAATGTACTCAGAAAGCGTTTTTGGAGAAATCTATTATAGTCAATGGGAAACACAAGAGCAAGCACCCTGGAATAGGCAACAGTCAGGAAACCAGAAAGAGTGGGGTGAGTAGGAATCAAACAACAACAGGACACAATCGATGGGAAGTGAGATGACATTTATTGTAAATATAGCATTCATATTGAAAATTGTATCAAGCTAAAGGAAATAATTTATGGCTAGTGGAGGTGACTAAGTGTTCATAATTGAGATGTGTTAGTAAATAAGAACAGTCAGCTTCCTAGAACCAGTGGGCGCTTTCTTCAAGAAAGGGTTCTTTACAAATGCAGTTTAATTGGAGATCTTTTGAAGTACCTTGGATTATCCAAGTGAGCCTAGGTTCACTCTTATGGATCTGAACTGAAGATTGGAGGTGATTTAAAACAGAGTAAACAAAGAAGACATAGCAAGAAGGGAGAGCCTGGAGTGATACAGCTCTAAGTCAAGGGTCCCAGAAACCTAAAGAAGAAAGAAGGTTGTCCTCATAGTCACAGAAAGAAACAGGTACACAAACATCTTGCCTTAAGATAGTTGGCCTCTGGACCATTGACAAAAAACATTTGGTCTTAAACAGTTGAACCACTGGCTTCTTGTGAGAGCGGAATAAGAAAATAGGACAGAAGATACCTGTCTCAGGAGTCTATGCAAATGTAAAGTTTTATTCTTTTTAATTGTCACACAAAAATTAAATTATGGAAAAAGATCAAAACATGGACTGTTGAAAGAATTTTGGTAAATAGTTCTTTAGTCCTAGGTATGATACTCAGCTCAGTCAAGTGTTGTTGATCATTTTATACAGCATTCATGGTAATCATAAATGCAAGCAATAGATGATAAAAACTGAATCTTAAATATAATATTGTTCTATTGTTCCATATTGGTAGTTATTCCTTATACATAAATTAGTAGTGGTTTTGGTTAAATCATTTTAGAAAAGAAGATATCTTTATGACTGTATTTGAGTTTTCAGTTTTATTTATTTATTTTCTAACATTAGAGGCAAGAATGCTTCCATTAGAGGTAGCAGAGAGAAGCAAATTTGGCATATGGGTTGACTGCAGAGGGATTCATTAGGCTGAGGATGACAGTTGAGGTTAACTATCTTAAAATAAAAAGTCATTTCCCTTGACTTAAAATACTGCAAACATCACTCATGATTCTTTGGGAATTAAGGAACTCTAATAACAGAAAAGAGTTGTGTCCCCTCTTTTCACTTTTAAGATTGAGAAGTACTTCAGGGAAAAATCAGCTGAAGCAGTAGGCAATGGGAATAGTGGGTGTAGCACTTCCAGGCTAAAAATAAAAGCTGTTGTTTTCACTTTAAACATTTTGAAAGAAATTTCAGTAAGATTTGGATAAACTTTCCAAATCCTCTGAGTGTATATGATCTCAGTTTTCTTTTTTCCAGCAGGCATCCTCTGCATAACCCCAAAGTACTCACCGAGGAAGAAAGTGAAAGTTTTCTTCACCTTTTCTTTTTTATTTTTCTGTATAGAAAATCATTGTCCAGAATATCCTGGACAAAATTTGTAGAGATCCAAGTACACAAACTATATCAAAATGTTGCTACTAATCAGGTTAACTATAAAGTCACAACTAATTCCCGGTTGATGATTTTAAGACATGTGATTGTAGGTTGCTGGAGTTTCCAAAGGTGGAAACAGCAGCTCAGGTATTATAAGTTTGACTCAAGGGATCCATGAGTCCCTTTCATTTTCCTGCTGAAAATGGCATCAAAACTCTTACCTAGCACAACAGCAATGGTGGCAACTTATTGAGCCATCTTAAATACATCTCTTGTTTAGTGTGCAGGAAACTCTCCCAATCTGATATCATTTCCTTCTCTCTTTCATTGATTTAGTTTCATTAATTAAATAAAACTTAATATGAATATAAACTTGAAACTTGGTAAAAGTATAGAATAATTTTCCCTTCTAAGTAGGGTACACAACTCTTAAAACATATTCATAAAAATTATCTGAGCCGCATTTCCTATATTTGGAATGGGTTTTATCTTGCAAGCTGGTGATATTTTTCTTCTTTCAATAAAACAGTAGGTGTTATAAGAAACAACCCCATTAAATACTACACATTCCCTCTTGTGAAAAGCACGGGCCTCCACTTGCCTCTTTTCTGAGCTTCATAGTTCATGTACAATAGTACGCTGGGCAAAGAGAAAAAAAATCTCTCTCACAAAACCTAAGAGACAATTCTGCACATCTGTTCCTGTGGGTGTTCTTTCATTCTTTCTCATTTATAATTAATGAAAAATAATGGTGCTGACACAAGTTAATTACTATGAAAAATTACAGTTTATGCTATTCATTATAATAATGGCAAATTACTTGAGATTTTCAAACACTGTTCCTAAGCAATTAGAAGTGTTCATAAGGAGTTCACCTGTGAAATTTTTTCATCTGCGTTTGCATTCTATGATGTTAAAGGAACACCCAATATTTTTCATTAGCAACAGAGATAACAAAGCTAAAGATATTAATCATAAAGGTCATATCTGGAAATGCATTTAAAACAAATCGAGATTGTGTAGTTAAAGCAGAGGTCACAACAATATACAAAAATGTTCATTATCAACTTTTCCAAAGAGATTCAAAAGGAGTGTTAAACCTATCTCAGTAAGAATCAAACATAGTTAATTAGAATTACTATCTTTTCCTAATTTGCCATAGACATTAAATATTGAGTATATGTTTTAAGTTAATATATTTCTAATTAGCACATGCAAAATAAGGTATCTTGCTTTTATAAATTTACTTTCAAAACAAAATCAGAAATTGTAAAATGAACATGATAGTTATAAACTTATTAGCAACTTATTACTAAAACTACAAATTATGTCTAATATGACTATGTAAATGGGTTACCTGGGGAGCAAATCTAAGAGACATCCAGTGCTCAGGGTATTCAATCATAACCATAATGGAAAAATGTCATTGTTCTTCCTAATTCTAGTAATGCTGTGGCTAACCACAGAGAACTCTTGACTTCATTTTCTAAATTCAAGGTAATAATATAAATAATGTTTACACAAGCATATCAAATACTTTTATGATTTCTGATATTTTGATTCTCTACATAGTCCAGAGTATTGATTTAAGAATTTGCCATTTTAAAAAATAAAAATGGGAATATTCTACTAATATATATGCAAAAATTTCTACCAAAGGAACTTTGACAAAGTTAAGCAAATGAAACTAAAATAATTTAAGTATCCTTTCACATCTTTTCATCGATCATTTTCTGGAAAAAGAAATTCAACTATATCAGTTTGTCACTATTAAACTGCTATGTAACTCTCATAGTATTAGTTTCTATACATTTAATAGAATTATTCTTTTATAAAAATATGTCAAACAAATCAGACCAAAGGAACACAAAGAAAAACAATGTGCAAGAAAATAAAGTACTTTCATTCAGATTTTTTTAAGTTAACTAATTTGGGCATTAGAACTTAATATTTTTAAATATAACAAAAAAAACACTCATTCATGCAACTGTATTGGCCATGTGTGAATTGCACATTGGTAACATGAAAGAACAATATTTATCACCAATTTCTTTCTTTGAGCTTATTGAAGCTTCATCTATCATCTTTTTATGTTAGGAATACTGTTACTGTAATATTGACCTGATATTTTCATCAGCTTTGGGTTAGTGCGTGCCCTCAGTTCCTAGCTTTTAAGTTTATAAATTTCTGAGTTTCAATTTACAAGTACTTTTAGAGGCCAGGAAGAAAGGAAAACTAGCATGAGAGGTTGGGAATGGTGAACGTTCTTAGAGGTATAAATGGAGGTTCAAAACCTATATGATGTTAAAGTAGATAGGGAAGCAAATACGGTTGGGGGCATTTTATCACAAATTGGGTAACTAATAGGGGAAAGAGTGACATTCTTAAGAGGGTGGGCAAAACTAAGAATATATTAATAAAACATATGGACATTTATGGTTAAATGAATTAAAACAATAGTAAACGAGTTTAAGCCATGGGTTTATTAGGATCATTTCAAAATCTTTTTTTTTCCTTAAAAAAAAAAAAGTCTTATTCACAAGTGTTGTGCTTTTGGCCTGGGATCCCTCAGAAGCTCTAAAAGCAATACAGGCTATTGTTATTGCACTTAGTTACTTAACAAAGCTAATGGTAAAATTGTATTGCTGAATATACCATACATTTTCAACAGTGGACAAAGAAAAATCAAAATGGAACTGAATTGTCATCATTTTCCCTATAAATAAGAGTTCATAGTGCTGCCTGTCAGGCAAAAATGTAGCCACTGATAAAATAGTGGCAAAACTGTTTTGGTGATAACCATCCACTTTGCAGTTCAACTTGAGGTCCTTTCACTATGTGTGGATATAGACATAGTACTATACAATCTGTATTAAAAGCCAGTGGATGTCATGATAAAAGGTCTTATGGTGAATGCACTACCAATATTTTTTTCAAATAACAAACGACTTGTGTTTATACTCATAGACAGTTGCTGCTGTCAATCTGGGTCAGAGAAGCATCTAGAAGAGAAAGATGGATAAAACAGATTCACAACTGTGGTGCTTTAGAAGAAAATGTCCCCCAAAGGAAGTGACACTACAAGTGGATGTGGCCTTGTTGGAGTAGAAGTGGTGTTGTTGGAGGAAGAATGTCACTGTGGAGGTGGGCTTTGAGGTCTCAAATATGTTTAAGGTACCTTCCATTTTCTCAGATCACCTCCTCTTGCATGCCTGTCAAGATGTAGGAATCCCAGCTAACTCTCCAGCACAATGTCTGCCTACATGCTACCATGTAACACCATTGTGACTAAATCACTGAAAATATAAGCTATCACCCCAATTAAATGTTTTTTCTTTATATCAGTTGCCACGGTCATGGTGCCCCATCACAGCAATAGAAACCCTAACACAACAACTGATCAAATTGATGAGAATAATGACTTTGAACGCTCATCACTAAATGAGACATCTATATTATCTCATCCAAGGCTAATAACCAACCATGGAAGAGACAAGAGGAAAATTATGAGTGATGGGAGATGAAGTGTAACACTGCAAAATCCTGCCTGATGGCTATGGCATGACCATAACAATGATAAACATGGAGAAGCTATGGCTTACTAAAGAAACTAGCA
>NW_026067962.1:5310833-5317699 GCF_014885135.2 Alexandromys fortis
AGAGAGAGAGAGAGAGAGAGAGAGAGAGAGAGAGAGAGAGAGAGAGAGAGAGAGAGAGAGAGAATAGACATAGAGATAAGAAAAAGGTGATAGAGTAAGTAGAAGTTGAAAGTAACTGGAAAGACTAGAGGAGAGATGGGAATGGAACGTAGTATAAATGTGATTGCAATACAATATATGCATATTTAAAAAGTCATAAAATAAGAATAGTGGCTGGTGTTTTCAAAATAAATTGAGAAGGTTTTAAAAATGAGCTTGAATACTTGTTTCATAAATAGACAGGAACTCTTTTTGATTATCACTTACCTATATAAAAACAGAAATTCATAAGTATAGTATCAAAATAATAGTGGATTATAGTTATGATTTCTGCTTGCTATCAAGTGTGAATCATGTTTAAACTACTTTTGATTACTGCTTTAGGGATATTATTGCCGATATTGTGGGTCTTCCTATAATGACTGAGTAGAATACATTCTCTTAATTGAAGATACACTGATAACCAGATATTTAATAAATCGTCTGCAATCAAACAGCTGGCAAGCAACATATCCTGGAATCAAGCCCAGTTTACCTCATTAAAGTCTTATTCTGACATATACATTTTCTTCTCACTCTCATTTTGAATAACCTATATTTAAATGAATTAATAAAAGTGTTGCCAAGCCAAATGACTATATTCTATTAAGTGATGTCTTAAAGTTTAAATATGTGAAAAAGTAATCATTTATTGATATTGACAATTTTGCTTTAGGTCTTCTATTACACAGAGGGCAATATCTGGATGCTTTCTGAGAATGAGGTGCAGGGCTGTTCTGCTGTGAACAGATTAATAGAGAAACGTGGGAGACAAATGACATCTCAGAAGGAAAGGAGGTACTAAAGTACTCTAAAGAACTGAATGAGAAATAGACATCAAAGTAGGAGATAGGAAAGTTGAGGGAAGCAGTGTTGTGGGTTGGAAAAGTAGCAAGATGACAGTGTGTTGGAGTCCTGGCCTCCAGCTGCTCTTCCCTGCCAGAAATTTTTACTTTCCTTCTGATTTGAGTTACTAAAAACTGTGTCAAAGTTGTTTACCAGCTCTGCTTCATGAGCATGTGTTGCCTTGGCCTTGAGAATCAGAGGATAAGGTTTTCACCTGTTGCCCCACTTGACTGTTGGGTTTTTAAACCTCCAGGGTGCTATTGAATAAAGGGTTTCTTATCAGTGACTTAGAGGTCTGTGTCTCTCTCTGTCTGTGTGTGTCTTTGTATGTTTCAACCTCCAGCCCCTTGCCCGAAGCTCGTGAACTGTATGGTAGCACATAGAGTGCAGACAGGCATTGTGTGCTGCACCATTGCTGAGAGCAGAATTGGCCAAGGTCTTTGTCTCAGAAGAAGCTGACTTTCTGTGTGAGCTCTACAGTGCAAAACATTTAACTTTTGATGAGTGAAGCATGAGACTTTGCAGAAGTTTTGTTTCCTTAATTTCAGTACCTATATGAACATTATCATTTACATACTACTATATAACTGTTGATAACATTTAGAAATTATATCAAAAGTGCTTACCTTAAGTACTAAAAGGCAAATTCAATCTATATCATAGCTACATGTAAAACTTTTTGTATCAAATCATTTATTTGTTAAGAAATATAATAGCACTTTATAAAATAGAATGTACAGTTCTCGTTTGTATTATGAATCATCTAAACAAAATTAGAATAATTACAAATCTGCCAATTTTAATATGATATAAGCTTATAATTTCTCTTAAATTATTCCAATATGTAACTCTCAGATTTTTTAAGTAATCAAAAAGCTTGGAAAAGGAAAAAACAAACAAACAAACAAAAAAACCAAGTTCTGAGATAGAGCCAAAGGAGGAAAATAGGGAAAAAAAATCATGGAAAAAACCCTAGATTCAAAATGAAAGTACTAGAGAACTTTTTAAATGCTTCAATAGAAACTAAACAAACACTTCTTATTAACTATGTTTTTATAATTAAAGGATCAGCAAATGGGTTGTTTAATTTGCTAGCATTAATTTTACTTAGGAAATTTACATTGTTTTCTTGTGATCTCAGTTTTAAGTTTGTGGTTCTATTTTGATTAATGTGTGTGTGTGTGTACTTAAAAGAAGCACATACAGTAATCTGTTCCATACAAAGGTATCTAAATTAAAACCATTTTTTCTCCTCGATTGGGATATAACAGCCTTTAACTATAAAGTTTCTAAGTGCATCCTTTGGGTGTATACCCAAGTGTGGTGTTGCGGGTCTTCAGATAGATTGACTTCCAAATTTCCAGATTGCTTTTCTGAAACTACATACCTATTTCCAAAGTTGCTGCATACATATGCCTCCCAGCAGCAGTGGATGAGTGCTCCTCTTACTCCACATCCTCTCCAGCATAAGCTATCATCATCTTAGCCATTCTGATATGTGTAAGATGCTATCTCAGAGACATTTTGATTTGCATTTCCCTGATGGCTAAGGATGTTGGGAAATTCTCTAAATGTATTTTGACCATATAAGTTTTTTTTTCTTCTGTTGAAAATTCTGTGTTTAGATCTTTATCCCATTTTGAATTGGAATCTTTGATATTTGGGTGTCTAGTTTCCTGAGTTCTTTATGTATATTGAAGATCAGTCCTATGTCAGACATGGGCTTGGTGAAGATCTCTTCCCATTCGGTAGGCTACCATTTTGTCTTATTGACTGTGTAATTACCCAAAGGATTCACAATCATACTACAAGCAGAGTTGCCCAACTATGTTCATAGCAGCATTATGTGTAATAGCCAGAACCTGGAAACAACCTTGATGACCAACAAACAAAGAATGGATAAAGAAAATGTAATACATTTCCACACTATACTAGTACTCAATGATAAAAGAAAAAAGACATCTTAAAATTTGCAGGCAAATGGATGGAACACGAAAAAACATCCTGAGTGAGTTAACCCAGATCCAGAAAGACAAACACAGTTATGCATAAGTAAATAGTAGATGTAATACAAAGATAACCAAGCTACAATCCACAAAACCAGAGATGCTAGGTAAAAAGGGGGTCCCTGAGAGGGACACATATGGGGGGACACAGGAAAAAAAATAGTTAAGATCTCCTGGGTAAAGTGGGAACAAGGTGGAAGAGTGAAAAAAAGAAGGGATGGGGAGTAGAGGATGGGAACATGAAGGAACAAGAAGACCAAGTCGGGAGAGTGTTAGAGGGGGAGAGCAATGAAAGAGATATCTTGATAGAGGGAGCCATTATGAGATTAAGGTGTAATCTGGTGTTAGAGAAATTTTCAGGAATCCACAAGGATGACCTCACCTAAGACTCCTAGCAGTAATGGAGATAACGTCTAAAAGGGCCTTCCCTTTTAATCAGGTTAGAGACTAATTGTCATCATAGAACCTACATCCAGTAACTGATGGAAGCAGATTGCTGATCCACATCGAAATACTGGGCTGAGTTCCAGGAATTCATTTGAAGAGAGGGTGGAGGGATCACATGAACAAGGGGAATCAAGACCAAGATGGGGAAACCACAGAGACAGATGACCAAGCTAGTGGGATATTGTAAATTACGTACTGAAAGCTGGGGAACCTGCCTGGGACCAAACTAGACCCTCTGAATGTGGCTGACAGTTATGTGGCTTGATCTGTTTTGGTGAAGGGCTCTGACAGTGACACCAGGACATATCCTAGGTGTATGAACTGACTTTTGGTACACATTTCCTATGGTGGGATACTTTGCTCAGCCTTTATATGTTGGTAGTGGCTTGGTCCTGCCTCAAGTTAGTATGCTAGGCCTTATTGACTCCCCAAGAAAGACCTTATCCATTCTGAGGAGTTGATAGAGGATTGAGAAGGGAGAAGAAGGGCAAAGGGAGAAGAGGAAGGGGAACTGGGGTTGATAAGTAAAATGAAAAGTAATTTTTTAAAATAAAATACCCTAAAAACTCTGGCTAACAGACTGTTGACAGATTTTGAGGGTTGTTATAAGCTATGATGATCATCTTTGTAGTGAAAAAGCTAAACAAAACAGAGTTTATAAGTGTATTCCCTCCAAACACTAACATGTAGATAATTAATTAAAACTAATCACAGTATTCTAAGATAAGATTTTTAATAAATATATAGTTCTGTAATATTGATGTATAGGATATAAATAATCAATAAAACTGGTAAGACACTGAAAGCAAAGTGCACATTTTGAGGAAATGGTGGTAAATATTTGATGTATTTCATTCAAACATTCCTTCCAATGAAACAGTACTGCTTTAGGAAAAAAATGTTTGTTACAGCATTCAATAGCGTTGATACTAGATTTGAGCTCTTTTTATCTTTTCAGATGTCTTCATGCAATAGGACCCTATGCTTTATTTTGTATGTTGTATATGGAAATGTAAGAAGGTTGAAACAAATGGTACTATTACTTGTACACTGGGGAGTAAAAGAGATACTAATGTAATTGTGACTACACATTGAAATTACGTAAAATCAGAATTATTAAATATGAAAAAATGTGCAGATTGTCAAGGTAAAAAAAAAAATAGAAAGAAACTGTTTCTCCATTGCATGTAAGATTTAGATAACCATTCTGGTTACACTCCCTGACTATGTTTGTTCACGACTACTTTCTCATTGTGTCGTTTTCTGTCTAGAGAATCCCTAACACAGGAGCTCAGTTCTCCAGAGTTTATAGTCAATTGTGGACAAAAAACACACAGTTTAATTTTCTTTTGAATCTTAATGTTTTCCTTGGGCCTTTTACTTCTGCATTTTCAAACTGATTTTATCACTGTAATATAAGGCAAGAGAATTAAATATGTAAATCTTGGCAGCTTACAGGGTATTTTTTTTTCTGGGCTAAATTAAAATAGGACTTAGTTTAAAACTTGCAAGTGAAATTAGGTTTAGTCCAAATCTCTAAGACTTAGATTCTTACACATTGTATTTGATTTCAAATTCGTCGATCCAGAGTTTTAGGACTTTACACATCCTAATGATTGCATTAATTGAGACTATATTAACTGTATACCTTTAGAAATGAGAGAAGAAATAACAAATCTGGCCATTTTATGAAAGGGAGACAATGAGAGAAGCTGAGCAGCTGTAGATTTAGAAGTGTTCTTGGCTCGGCACTCCTTGCTGCCAGTCAGTTGCCATAATCAGAAAGACATGTGCCAAGTCTTGTCCTTTTTATATTTATCTTCCATTACTTTCTGTATTTAACAGTATGTGAGACAAACAAAAATTAATTGAAACATATTCTACACATTAAATAAATATTGCAATTGATGTATTTAAAGCACTGTTACAGAAGAAAAAGGAGAAAATCTGATTGACCCAAATTAAAAACATACTTAGTACACCCCACAAAGAAGTATGGAATTTTTAATGGATTTCCAAATTATTATGTTATGTAAAAGAAATTAACCAGAAATGGTCTGTATTCTGTTTATATAAAACTACCTCTATAAAGTAAAAATATTCCACACAACTGTGTTTTCTACTTGCTAATGACTTGACCACATAAAGGAAGACGGTAAATAAGGTAAAAGCTGTAAAATAATAGTAAGTATTATCACAGCAGTGATTCTCAACCTTCCTCATGCTGCAAACCTTTAATTCAGTTCATCATGCTTTGGTCACTCTCAACCATAAACTATTTCATTACAACCTTATAGCTCCAATTTTGATCCTGTTAACTATTGCAATGTAAATATTTAATATGGAGGATCTCTAAAATGTACCCCTATGGGAGTTGTGGCCTACAAATTGAAAGTAATATTGAAAAGCATTATAGAAAGTATAAAGAGACTTAATAGATTCAAAATTTCTACTGAAATTTTGACCAGTTAAAAATCAAACTAGAAAACAGATTAAGATACTGTGCTAAAAGTCTCCTCAAGAACTGTTTGACATAAATCCACATGAAAGTAACTATATTTGGCATATTTTATGCATAAAAAGCTTACTATAAAATTCCCTTTTGCAACAGTCTACAAATTGTATCACTTAAAGTGACACCAAAAATGTTCTGCTGAATTAATTTGGAAATGACTCTTTAAAAAGAACAAAACATGGTTTTGGAAATTTCAAATGCAAATGCTAAAAAAATTCTAATTTTATTAGGGAGTACTAGTTCTATGACTGTATGTTTAAATATCCATAGTGAAAACATGAATTTTATCAGGAAATGGAGAACATTCTATTACCCAAAAGTTACCAAAGATGTGACTGAGCACTGTGCATCATCACTGTAAAGTAACATTATATGCTTAGATATGTGGAGCACATATGTCTAAGCTGAATGAAATGCATGCCTTCAGCTTAATGCAATGGTTTCTGAAAATTTTCTAATATTGTTTTACATGTATTCTTCCTAATATTAAGCATGATGTGAGATGCTGTCATGAGAGCCTTAACTTTTTTTCCTGAATGATCAAAGGTCAGTAAAAGAAAGAGGAGGTCCATAGGGATAGATATGGATTAATTTTCATACTTCTACATGTTGACATCCAGTAATACCAGCACTATTTGTTGAAGATGCTTTCTTTTTTCCATTGTATAATTTTAGCTTCTTTATATGACAGAAAAGGGGGGGATAGTGTGGGATGTCCTTCTGTATATGTGCTGCTCTTATTAGTTAATGAGTAAAGTTTTTTTTGGCCTATGGCAGGATAGAATATAGTCAGGCTTGAAAAGATACATAGAGAGAAAATAGGCAGAGTCAGAGAGATGCCATGTAGCTGCCAAAGGAGAAAGATACTGCTGCAAACTTACTGGTAGGCCATAACCTCATCCAGATACACAGATTAATAGAAGTGGGTTAATTCAAGATGTAAAAGATAGCTTGAAATATGCCTGAGTCTTTGG
>NW_026067962.1:5317995-5319112 GCF_014885135.2 Alexandromys fortis
ATGAAAAGAGCTAGTTTTTTTTAAAAAAATAAAATAAAATAAATTATTAAATGGAGGGAAAAAAAGATGATTCTTCTGCTCTATAGCTTGAAACACCTACAGTAATGTGAAGTCTTTTTCTGCTGATGAATTTTATCTACATCCCTGATATTTATTGGTACCACTTTTTGAAAGAAGGGCTCATAAGCATTCATATTCCTGCTCTTTTTTTGTCAATATTGAAAATTATAAACAAGAATAATAAGAGACACAGAGCAAGTATAATATTTAATGAAACAAATATAACATTTAATGAGATATAATTTTTAATGAATCAATATAATATTTAATGAAAAAAGCAGTGATAATTCATTCAAAGAAGACTAGAGGCTTGTTTGGAATTTTGAGGCACAACTCCACTAAATGAGAAGAATGAGATTTGTTAATAAGTACAAATGTTGAATATTTTTTGGAAAAAATATGAACTCTACATAAAATGAGAATATCAAAAAGTTCCTTAAAAGCATATCAGTAGTAAACAACTGCATGTATACAGAGAGTCTGGATTATGAACATTATTGTGTTTTCTACAAAGTTTTGGACTACAGAGAGATATTTGATTCTGGGTGCCTACTAAATTAAACCAACATAATGGTATATTGACTTCAAAATTTGGGTCTAAGGATATGTTGCTTTTGAAAAGAGGTTCTATTTTTGTTTCCACAGAAGATGAGACCCTGTGGATTCCTTACAGGCTAATGTGGTTTGTTAGAACAAAATCCCTAAACTGTCTCCATGAACCCTACAAATATTTCTCCCAACGAGCAGCAGAAAGCAGTTTAGAGAAAACTATGCCCAAATTCCCATAAATGATTGCTTATTAATGTTTGCTATCATTTAGAGGATATGTATAGATTGTTATTGGTCACAGTCAATCTCTTTTAAAAAGGGGAACAATATGATATACAGAGATTAATACTTTACATTGGTATGAATATTGATTTATTAATAGAAATTTAACAGCTTTTTATATGTATATTTCCTCACTTTTAAAATATTATGATTCTACTTTAAATTTAAATTTAGTAGTTCATATAAATATATAATGCATAACTTAAAGTTATGGATTAATAGATAG
>NW_026067962.1:5320939-5325179 GCF_014885135.2 Alexandromys fortis
CTTTTCTCAAGGAATCTTCTCAGACAAGATTCCCTCTTTTCTGCTTTTGCCTATCATTGATTTTAAGAACACAAATTTGAGACCTAAAATATATGAAAGAACTAGAGTCTGGTTTTATTTCTGTAAACCCAGAAATGTTTTCAGTTCTCGAAGAGAAAAGCTTAGCTTAGAGCACTTAACATGGAGCCATTGCCCCATGTGCCAGGGTGAGGATACAAAGAAAACAGAAAACATAATCATGTAAAATGGCATAGGCTTATGGAATTTACCATAAAAAATTACCCAGAAATACCCAAATTTGAAATGGGGATATCAAAATGATTTATTAATGTTGACTATTAGGCGTACTACAGTAAGAGAATTTTCTCCCAAGTGTTATGAGTATTTCTTGAAATTCAGCAGAAGAGAATCAGGACTAGAAATACTTCCTGTCTGTGATTTAGATGCTATTTGAAGAGATTAAAAATAACTGTCTTTAATATTGACACATGCAATACATCTATGCAATGTTTCATGATGATTAACATTTAAGTATCAACAAGAGTTATAATGGGTATATATTGCTGCTATTTTATCTACCATATAAGTACATTTGATGGAATTATTTGGTATGCCATGAAATTTAATTTTTCAGAGTCACTAGTATTATAAATTATTTTGAAAAAAAATTTCTGAAAAGTAATTTTCATATCTGAAATCAATATATTTCTACATAAATGATAACAAAGCAAACACATTACAAAATACATTCTTAAAGGATAAAAACATGCCACTTCATTGATTCTTTGCTTGCTAAAACAAATGGATCCAGTAAGTTTTTCTTTACATCAAGAACTTTTCCAGTAATTGAATAATTCTTAAGTTTTTTCAAGTAAAAAATATTAAACTTTCTAGAGAATAATTGAAGAAATTACAATGGTCAGTTTCTTTAATGTGAACCATTAGAAACTGTTTCCCACCACCCAACCTTTCCTCTTAATAATGTCGGATAGTAGTCATAGTATGTGGTAGCACCTCAGTACAGTTGTATTTTTCAAAGTGATCTATTTTATGATTATCTCATCTGTCTTGTCCAATTATTCCTGCAATGTTTCCCAAGTGAATTTGAGGATTACTGTAATGTTAATATCCTCTTATACGTCTCAGTGATGAAATGAAATTTCTTGCCTCTCTCTCAGCCTTCCTCCAAAAAAACAGTTTTCTCATCTGCTAATCTTACAAACTCATTAGCTTAAAGTATTGAAATTAACAAGCTCACAAAATATAAAAGGCAGAGTGGGAGAGATAAAGAAAGATAGAAAGGAAGACAAAAGGGAAAAACAAGAAAGTCTCCCAAATGAAGCACAAATATTTGTTAGGCAGAAGTAAATGAAGTTGAGCAGCTGCAATAAAGGGTATTATGAGAAGAGAAATCAAAGACATTTATGGACAGCATGATGGTAAATTTAGTTTTTTAAATATAGTAAAGAAGAGCCTGCATATCAATGTCAAAAATAACCATGTCACTCCTTAATGCGTAATTTGCCATAAGAAGATGCTTTTTTAAATTATCCATCAGAAACTACACTTTTAGAAAGTTCTATATAATATTAAGACAGTTTATATTGTTGGTTATTAATATAAATGTGTGTAATCCTGATAATCCAGAGAAGGAAAAAAATAAAAATGGAAACTGATGTTTACTGTATTAAATATTATGCATTATTTTCTAGAAATGTGTGTGTATATAGAAATGTGAATCAACAAGGGATCCCAGTAGGCTTTGTCAATTCTGAAATTTTTGACGCATAAGAAAACTTATAGCAGCACATTTTTTAGAGCGATATATTATCCTTCAATCTTGCAGAGTAAAATGAAAGAAGAGGAAAAAAGAATGAGAAAGTTCTGAACTGTCACTTAAGCAAAGTCTAAAATAATATGTATCTCAAGTTAATCATTCTTCCTTTGGAGACTTGTAGAATTATGGACCAAGTAATAATAATAAACTGAACTTTAAAATTTTAATTTTTAGGGTCTGGAAAGATGTATCAGTAGTTAAGAGCACTAGCTTCTCATTCAGAGGTCCCAGGCTCAGTTCCCACCTCCCATATGCCAGTTCACCACTGTCGGTCACTTCTATGCCAGGGAATCTGACACCCTCACACAGATATGAGGGCAAAATACATACATATATATATATATATATATATCAAAAATTATACATTTTTTAGTTTTTCTTTATTGAAAAGATGCATGAAATATACTCTAAAAATAATTTACCTTCCTCCAAATCTTCCCAGATTATTCTCACCTACTCAACTCCAAGCCCTTTCTTTTTATTTCTCTTTAGAAAATAAACAGGCAAGCAAACAAATAAATAAACCATAAAAAGAAGAAAAAATCATAAAAATATATCTAGAGATATAAAGATACACCAAAAAAAGAATATCAAAACCAATAAAATACAAAGTAGAAAACTAATACTCAAGCAAAATGTCAATTAGAAAGTAAAGAGGGCAACCAGAATAATACATGGAAAATGTCTACCAAAACCCACCATTTAGTTAATTTTGTGTTGACCAATTACAGCTGGGTGTGGGTCCTACTCATAAGGGTGGTTAATATGCCCAGTGAGAGTCTGTTGGAGGAAACTAATTTTTCCTAAGCAAGTGGATGTCATTTGGAGATAGCCCCTTGGTTAAGGATGGGAGGTTGTGTCTACTTTTCAGCAGTGTGATCACATATGACTTGAGCTTATGAATTACTTGACGTTGTTGAAATGGCTACAGTTTCTGTAAGTTCATAGGTGCATCTGTCCTGCTATGTCTAGAAAACTGTTGTGCTGCCCAGCACACAGCTGTGCACTCCAGCCCACAGACAGCAGCAGCTGGGATCCTCTTTACTGCACCTGTATAAGAGACTGTGAGAACCCACCATGAGGTTCAACCCACGGCAGTTAAGGGAAGGCATCCTTTACTCAGACAGTTGTCAGGAGATGCATCTCTATGGCATGGCTGGCATGAGACACTAGCAGGCCCAGTTTGACTCTGTTTCTTTGAGTTTATAACCTTCAAAAAGCTTATTTAGGTCTAGATCCATGCCAGATGATGGGATACCCTTCTATACAACTGTGAATATGTGTTGCTTTTATTGGTTGATGAATAAAGCTACTTTGGATTATGGCAGAGCAGAATATAATTAGGTGAGAAATTCAAGCAGAATTACTGGGAGAAAAAAAGCAGAGTCTGGGAGATGTCAGTGAGCCACCAGAACCACAAGATGTACATGAAGCACAATGAAGTCACCTGGTGATACATAGATTATTAAAAATGGGTTAATTTAAATATAAGCAATAGTAATAAGCCTAAGACACCTGCCAAATAATTATAAGTATTAAAACTATTATTAAGTAAAGCCACAAAACAATCTAATACCAGTTCAGAAATATTGATAATAAAAAGGTTATTTACTTAAGGGGAAAAACTTGCAGATCACTGGTCCAAACAACAGTCCTCTCATCAAAAACAGGAAACAGAGAGTCTAGAAGTCAAAATGAGAGCCAGAAGCAAGACCTGGTTCCCACTGCTTTTTAAAGTATGAGACCATGCCCCAGTGGTCTGGTATATTAAAGGCTATTGGCTGAAGGAGCAGAATGTGCTCCCACAGTACCTCCCAGTTTTGTTTAAATAAGAGAGTTCCAAATCCAATAGAAAACTATATACACTAGGAACAGATATCAAGTATAATTAGAATTAAACCCAGCATAAGCAATATTAAGTAAGGAACATATGTTAAATGTTTTAATAAACATACTATGTTTTGGAGTCTAAGTCTTGTATTGGATATGGCTTGGCTAGTTCTTAAGAGTACAGTTACTACAACTATCTAATCTTCAACCCCATCAAAGGCTTGAGAAGGGAGATAATATTATTTGAGCAGCAGGAAGTACAATTAAGTAGTTTCCAAAGTGAGCAATATATGACGGAGACAATTAGCTACATGAGCAATCACCCAAAGTCTCATTTTGCAATGTTGAAGCAACCAGCCTTGGCTAAGGCCTATTGTAACTGACAGATCATTTTCAGAGGCAGGAAAATTTTCAAAACCATTTTACCCTGTCTTGGCAAGATTTGACAAACCTGCTTATTTATTTCCAGATATTATGTAACTTGTCAGTGGTTGAGGCATTGTCAGTTTCTTGCACAAAGGCCAATTTTGCCAAGAGGAAAGCAAGTTCCAAGTAGAGTTCTTAGGTGCAAAC
>NW_026067962.1:5326902-5393950 GCF_014885135.2 Alexandromys fortis
GCCATTCTGACAGGTGTAAGATGGTATCTTAAAGTTGTCTTGATTTGCATTTCCCTGATCGCTAAGGAAGTTGAGCATGACCTTAAGTGTCTTTTGGCCATTTGAACTTCTTCTGTTGAGAGATCTCTGTTCAACTCAGTGCCCCATTTTATAATTGGGTTGATTAGCCTTTTACGGTCTAGTTTCTTGAGTTCTTTATATATTTTGGAGATCAGACCTTTGTCAGTTGCGGGGTTGGTGAAGATCTTCTCCCAGTCAGTGGGTTGCCTTTCTGTCTTAGCAACAGTGTCCTTTGCTTTACAGAAGCTTCTCAGTCTCAGGAGGTCCCATTTATTCAATGAGGCCCTCAGTTAACCATTTTAAAGGTAGGGCTGTTGGTACCTATGAAGGTTTATCAATTGCTTTGTGTACTTGCACAACCCAAATGGCTTTTTTTCATTATCTGTAATATCTTTTAATATTTTCCTCAGAAACATAAGTTTTTGGGGCTTCAGGAATGTTAATCTGGGTATTCCATTGCTAAAATGGGTCACAAACCCATAAATTCACTGCAATATTGGCTATATGGCCTTAGTCTTCCTATTTGGACTTCTGGCTCTATATATTCAACCCATCTCATGCTTTGTTTTACCTGAAATAGGGTTCTAATTCCTAGGAACTGAACATACACCTGTTGAAGAGGCCAGTTTGGATGACAAGATTCTGGAGTAATGATACTTACATCCGCACCCATGTCTAATAGCCTTTAATAACAATATCATTTATACAAACTCTTAGCTTTGTTCTTTGATCGTTAATAGAAATCTGGGTCACTTACCCCTATTTGTACAATCCTCGTTAGTCTTTGCAAAACATCATGAAAAGGTTCTCTCTGACCCTGTTTAACCCCAGGTATGATTCAATTCTCTTTCTTAGTTACTGAATCCCATTACAAGCCTTTAAAGCTGCTATGGTACATAAGGACAAGGTATGGTCATCACAAAGAACTTGATCCTGAGGATCAGAGTGAAATCCTTCACCTATAATTTAATCTAGGGAAATCTAAAGTCCTTTTGCTTTTTTCTTGTTGCTCTAAAATTCTTGCTTCCTCTTTCAAAAAGCACCTCCAAAGCAATTGTGGTCCACTTTCTATTACTGCTGAGATTAACTGAGCCCAATCTTGAGATTTGGCTTTGCTACTGGAAGTCCACATTTTGACAATTTCCCTAACAAAAGACAAATGTAGTCCATATCTTTTAGATCAGTCATATGTATGGGCTCCCATCTATATTCCTTGACAACCTTACGGTACTTGGAGTCAAATACTTTTTCTGATGTTATTACTGTAAAGGCAGGCAGAACTCTTGGGAAACTATCCCAGAGATTTTTATGTACAAATTAGGTCAAATTTTGCCTTTTTAGCTTTTGTTCCTGCTCATCAAATTTGATAATTTCCTCAATCTTTTCAAATCTGTTTACCACTACCTTTTGTAATGTCTGGATCTCCTGTCCAGTGTTCTGCTTTAATGCCCTCATTGAGGGTTCCAAGGTATGAAGTCTGTCCAGAAGAGATAATGTCTCATCCTTGGACATAATCTTTGTAGCATGCATATTACTTTTCTGAAGAGACATTCTATCAATCAGTCATACCCCTTTGACAGAGTCCGATTAACACTTTCAACACTGCGAATACTCTCAAATAATGTTTTAGCACCCACTGTCATTATTTGAGTTTTATGTTGAAATCAGCTGTTTCCTTCTCTAGAGTGCTGAATATTCCTTTAAATAAATTACTATCAATCTGTACCATAACCGAAAGTATCTCAGTTAACTCAGTTTCGTTAGTTAAATTGGCCATATCCTTCTTGAGATTTCCAACCTCTTTCCTGAGAAGTGTGGTTTCAGTCTGAAAAGACTACCATTTCTAAAAAAATGCCTCATTCCTAGTCCTATTGTCAAACCATTTTTTTAAAGGAAAAAATATTGAGGACAAGACTAATCACCAGAATCAGAAATAGTGATGCAGAAGGGACATCATCATATAAGTCTTGTAAAACCTTGCACATGGCATAAGGAAAGAGGCTATTAAAACCTGGAATGGTTAGATTGTCTGACATATTGTCCTTTTAAATTAGCAACTTATGCTGTATATTTATGGTATTAAATCTTACATGTGGTTCAATTAGCTGGATTAGGTGCAATAACCATAACCTACCAGTAGGTATCACGGGCCACCTACAAAACTAATCCATTGGGGTGTAGTGGTGCACATGAATTCACCTGTGGCTGGTCTGAATTCTGATATTAGAACAGAATACTAAAAGATAAATCACAGACTGTGTGCTCTGAAGATGTCTAGAGCAATGAAATAGGCAAATGCATTCAAACAATGCAGCAGAACAGCTGACTCAGATGGGGGAAGACCTGTCTCACTGAAATGTCTGCAGTGCACCCTGGTGGGAGGCAAATGGTAGGGTGCATGGGTACTTGAAGCCAATCTGAGGCATGTAAAGAAAAGCCACTATGTGAGATTCTATATTAAACTACTGATTCCATGCATAGGCTGTTACCTGCTGAGGGTGGGCTCCTGCCGAGCTGGGCTGGCAGCAGTTAGCAGAGCTGAGAGTTCTAAACCCTAATGCTGGGCTCTAGATGAAGCTGCAAAATAATACCACACCAGTTCAGAAATATTGATAATAAAATGGTTCTTTATTTAAGGAGAAAAACTTACAGATCACTGTCCCAAACAACAGTTCTCTCATTGCAAACAGGAAACAGAGAGTCTAGCAGACACAAAGGGATCCAGAAGCAAGAGAGAGAGTGCCTGGTTCTTGCTGCTTTTTAAAGTATAAGAGATCTTGCCCCAGTGGGCTGGTATCTTAAGGCTGTTGGCTGAAGGAGGAGAATTTGCTCCTACAGCAATCAAGCCTCTGGATGATTACTTTATAAATGACTGTAAGGACCAGAGGCTGGAAAAGAAACAGCTCCACCATGAACAGGCTGGAAAAAGAAAAGTTCCAACAGCAGAAGACACTGGTTTTTTTTTGCTCCTCGAATCTTCCACAAAATACCTGAGCCCTGAATGGAGGAGGTCAATGAAGATATCCCAAAAACTGATGTTATTTGTTTCAAAAACTGATGATATTGCAGAAAATGGATGATCATCTTATACAAACCATGGCAGGTTCTCAGTAAATATCTAGTTGCCAACAAGGTTTACATTATCTTAAAAGGTATTTATCAAAAATATATAAGTAGTTATATGAATCAATTTTAAGGAGGAGTCTGGGTAGTTCTAAGTACTAAGAGTCATTTAAATGAACAATTTATTGTATAAAACAGATATATGCAAAGAAAAGACAAGAAATTAACCCACACATCTATAAACTGCTGCCAAACTCACTTTTTCTTTTGGAATGAAGGCAAAGGAAGAAGTATCCATGGTTAATATAAGGCTACTTTCTTAAGTTATGTCAGAACTCACAAAATATTGTAAGTATCAGTAAGTGCAATGTGTAGAAGAAAGAAAAGCAACACAAGATGCAATATATTGTCAGTTTTATTGGGAGTGGGGACAAAAGGAAGTCAAGGATATGAAATATTAAATGTCGTATTAGAACTATATAATTTGCAAATCTAGCTAACAAAAACTTGAATCTTAATTCAAAAGGACAGGATAAGGGTGTCTTCTTCCCATATCCTTTTCAATTTTTCATGAAATTAATACTCACAGGAATAATATAAGGAAATGACAACACTGGGGAATGGGTCATCAAATGGTAGCAGAATGTGTACATTTCTACAATACAGAAAGAGAAGGTGATCAAAAATGTTACCAGAAACAAGGCAGCAATGGAAACTGCTAAGTATTTCTCAGGAAGCAAGACATTGCAGATTCTGGTCTTGCAACACCAAATGGCAAAATAACAAAGAAAGGGTCCAAAAAAAGAGGGAATTTTCTAATCCTCTGCAAAGCTCCTGTCTCTGTTGCCCTGATCCTTACTCGCAGCTATAGGAGCTATCAGCTAGTTCTGAATTTATTGTTAAAATGATCAGAAAAGCACACAAGTGAACTAGCAATGCAGTACCAAAGGGAACCTCCTGCATAAATGTAAGTCTTGTCTGTGCTGCTCGGTCTGGTGAGAGTCAAGTGTCAAATACAGAAAGCTGCCATCTGAATGCAATCATTCTCCTTCCCATACACTCACACCCAAGCAGTGTGCAACCTAGCAAAAGACAGATTCTTCTGTTTTGACATGGAATTATGATTTCTTTTAATGTCTAATTATTGACCAATTTATTTCATCATCTAAATTTTACTCTCTTTTAACTTACCTTTCAAATCTTATTCTTCTCCACCAGCAAAGAGTGCATAGTAATATCTTTGAATCTGTGTTTTGAAAACCTATAAAATGGAAACTTGAGGGTATGTGAATTATTTTCTGACCATAAATACATTTGTTTTACATATGTTTTTATTTTAAAATATTGAGAAGAATCTGTTTGTGATCAAGCATAAACTTCAATCAAAAATTTGCTTCACATGTAAGGAATGAGTCTGGTTGTGACATGACACTGCACAGCCCACCTTTTCAATACCATATCTGGCAAATTTCTAGGTAGCACATCAGTATTACAAAGTGATCACTGTTATGCAAGCCTTTCAACACTGAGTGGAAAGTCATTATTGATTTTTAGCATGGGTAAGATTAATTTCTGTTCACAATGCATGGAACCCATCAGTTTTCAATAGCCTCCTTTCACTATCCATTCCTATCTCTCCATGAACACCCCCCTAACTGATGTCCAATGTCTAGAGTAGCCTTTAAGAAATAAACCTTTGTTTGAAAAATGGTTTAAGAAGTCTACACAAGACTACTAAAAATCCCATAAAATGTTATTTTTAAATAGTCTTTAAAATTCCCCAGGTTTTAATTAACCAAAAAAAATCACTATTTAGAGAGAAAGGTAATACTTAAAGTGGGTTTATAGAGACTCCAAAAGCCCATGAACATATAATGAAAGGACGAGGCGTCAAGAAGTATAAATGAGTCCAGAAGTCTCATTAGTTGTATCATTACTGAAAAAAAAATATCTCTGAAGCCCTAATAAACAAACAACTTAGCATTCAATAATACAAATCCAGTGAGTAAATGAATTTTGCACATATTAAGATAATAAAGAAAAATGTCTGTGTATCACATAAATTTTATTGATTTTCAACAAATAGAAAGTGAAGAACTAGGAAATTGCAAGAAGATAAATTTTGTAGAAAATTGGAAGACACTCTCTTATAAGTTAAAATTTATATGAATTGTAGATTAATCTATCCATAAAACACAAATAAGAATTAAGAAAACTTGCATCCCAGCGTACTTGTCTTAATAACTTAAGTACTCAAAAAAAAGAAAGAAAGAAAGATAGGAAGAAAGAAAAAGAAAGAAAGGAAGGAAGGAAAGAAGAAAGAAAGAAAGAAAAAAAGAAAGAAAGAAAGAAAGAGACAACAAATAGAAAAATATTTAATTTCAGCAGCAATTATTCTACAAAATGAAGGTAGAAGAATTTTCAGGTAAGAAAGTATTTTAAAATTACTTCACACAAATAGTATCTGAGATTAACTCATCTATGAAACATGAAAAGCATGGAGAAATAAAGGCAGGAATTCCTAATCAGTGCTGTAAGTGGTACAGCTTGTAGCCAATTAAATTATACCAAGGGTTTGGAGGTTCTAGCCAGAAGACAAAAACAAAAGTAAACAAACAAATAACAAAGGGAGGTCTTCTTCACTTTATTGAAAATGAAGAAAATGAATTACTTTCATTGTGAAGTTAGTGATTATGTATCATCTCCAATGTCAAGGAAGAGTGAGGTTCACTTGGAGTGAAATTAAAATGTCAGAAATGTATAATAGAGCTGAGGCGATGCCTCGCCATTTAAAGAACTTGGTAACTTGGTGTGCAACCTAGAGGTCTTTGAGTTGGACTCCCAGTAGGCACACAAGGTACAGCCAACTGTGCTGAATGCTGACTTCAGTTTGCTAGTCAGCCAGCCTAACTGAATATTTGGCAAGTTCCAGGTTGAGTCTGTGCTCTTTTCTCAAGAGAATAAGTAAGAGACTAACAAGAGTAGGATACCTGGAAAGCTCTTCTAAGCTTTGTGCATTCACATAAATGTACATATGTATGCATTTCACACACATGCACACATTCACAAACGCACACAAACACATGGAGAGAGGTAGAAAGATAGGGACAGTGAGAAGAGAGCTAGAGAAAATGAAGGAGAAAGACAGAAGGAATCTAATTGGTCCATGAGATATGTAGAAGAGAAGGGAATAAGAAAAGTAATATTATAGAAAAAGAAAGGAATAGGAAAGAAGAGACTGGACAGACAATTAGGTTTGGGAGATTCTAAATTAGTTTTCACAAGACTCTTCGTAAGAATATTGATTCTGAGAAGCTCTTGCTATAGTTAGTAGAAAGACTGGAAATGCAGACTTCAGAAAGGCAAGATACTATACCCATTTTATGCTTCATTCTTAGTCAGATAATAAAATGTTAGAACAGCCTTGGAAGATTGTTCAACCAATAAAAATGATAGTATGAAAAATCAATAAGTGAAATCATGAAGAATGGAAACAGACATTTCTGCACATCTTAAAGTACATTGTACAAAATGTTCCCCTGTTCTTCTGTGTAGACACATGAGAAAATTAAACAAACTGGTATGGCAATAACTCAGAAAAATGTACTTGAATTCACATTTTTGTCACAATACATAAAAGATATGAAGGAAACTTGTGGCCTTCTATATTAAGAAGATAAAAAGAGATAAAATATGGTGGACTGGCTAGTGTTTTGTAAATTTGACACAGCTAGAGTTGTCAGGGAAGAGTAACTTCAATTGATAAAATGTCTCCATTTGGATTGCATAAAGTCAAGTATGTAGTACAATTCTTGATTAATGATGAATGCAAAATAGTGGTCCTGAGTTGCTTAATAAAGGTGTATGCTGAACAAGCCAATACACAACATTCCTCCATGGCCTCTGCTTCAGTTCTTTCTTTCAGGTTGCTGACTTAGAGAAAACAATATGCAACTTATTTTTCATTTTACAGGACCATATAGTTGCAAGGCATAGAAATTTTAGATCAACTTTGTAATTCTAGAAAGGTTGAATATTTTATAGATATTTGGAATTTTAGAGAGTCTTTGAACTCTTAGAGTTTAGATATTTTAAAGGGGCTGAAATTTTAAGGTATTTGAATTTTTAAAGACCGCAGGACTTTTAAAAGATGGGCCATTTTGTAATGTGATGTTAATAATAACATACCATCTCGGGGCAAATGAGAAATCAAAGGTTGTAGTTGCATAGTGATGTGTTTGTATGTTGAATTGATGTGGGTTGTTGTGCCTGGGCAGGTAGCTCTGATTTGTTTAAGAAAGTAGGCTAATCCAAGCAGTAGGAACAAGTCAGTAGAGAGTACATTCCCATGGGTTCAGCTTCAGTTTCTGCCTTCAGGTTTCTTCCTCAAGTTCTGGCCCTTTCATCCCTCAATAGCGTTCATTGATATGAAAGTGTAAGATTTAGTAAATCCTTTCCCCTCACGTTTCTTTTGGCCGTGATATTCTATCACAGTAGTAGAAATTCTAACTGCAAAGGGTTGGCAAGTAAACTTTATTAGTGTAGATATAAAAAAATGGAAACACAGATTTAAAAGTTATCCAAAATCATGTAAATTCTTACTATAGGCAACTAAGACAGAATGTATTTTACTGAACGAGATTCAATTTTTGGAATGTATAGGAAATATTAGGAAGACATATTTTTTATGTGCAATATTTCTCATTGTCATCAAACTTCTCTGATTTGTAGAAGGAAAGATAGTAATATTCCAACTCTGGACATCTTTGTGTCCAGATAAAGATAAGGCAGGAGCAGGAACTACTTAGAACTGTCACAGCATTCTTAATTCAATACATCTGGGGAAAATCATATCAATTTACATGTGGTGCCAAATCAAAACTCACCATGCTGGCCTTCCATGTGAAAAGGAGTCTTCTTATCCAGCTAATGGCAAATGTAATTTCACATGGTATCGCTCAAGTAAACCAAACTAAGTAAAAATACACACTTGATGCTGCTTTTGGATTCCATGTTTCAATTTATTTGTTTTGAGTTCATAAACTCTGTTTTTATTATATTATATATAATAAAGCAAACTCAAAGAATAAAAGTTGATGTCAAAAAGAGGCCATGAATTTGAAGCAAAGCATGAAGGGGAAAGATATATGGAAGAGTTTAAAAGGAGGAGACAGAAGACAGACATGTTATGATTATATTATAATCCCAAATATTAAAAGAGAGATGAAAATTGACTTAAGCAATAGAAACTGCTCTTTTATTTTTTTGACTTTCCACAACCATATAAATAGTATGTATTCTACGAGATTCTGTTATCATGGTTTCATGTTATTATTTTCTTTTTGATTGTATAACTATTCAGACCACCCAGAATACTAAACATTCTAATGTAAACCTCAGAGAAATGAACTTGCATCAGACTGTAAAGACTTCATGCTTTAGGTGAAAATAATAAATGGAATCAGCAACAGAAAACAACATAAGGCAGAAGATTCCTTAGTGAATTCAATAGTGGGAGCAAAAATTTATTTATGAAATCTTGGGAAGTTATAGCTAAGGACTGATATATTGAAAACAGTATTATATTAATTAAAATTACACTTCATATTAGACTAGTAAGAGTAGTTTAAGAAATATCTCTAAGACAACCTGCATACTGTGTTGATGACAAATAAAAATAAATTAAAGCCAGAGAGTTCTAAAGCATAACTGAGAAAGTTTGAGTAATATGAGGCAATTTTCAAAGTATTTTGAGTTAAAAAAATCAATACATATAAATATATAAAAATGGTCATTTTAAAATGCTTGCTTTTTGCTTCTTGACTGATATACCATGATAGGTTTAATTCCAAATTACACATATTTGTTTCCTAAATATGATATATTATTCTAAATAAATAATCTAATTATTCACAATATTAACTATCTAGCTAATTATTAATAATTTTTATCTTTATTTAACAGTATTTATTAGAAAATTCAATGACATTTATTTTTGTTGTAAACTTACCTATTTTATCATTATGATCAGATTAAAAAAAAGATATCCATAATACTTTTTTTTTTTTTTTTTTTAATGTATAATGCATATATTTAAATTCCTTTTTTTAGATTTTATAAAAAGTAATTTAAAATGCTTCCCATAATTTTAAATATGTTTAGAAGAATTTTAATGTACATGAAATTTAAACAAGGGATATGAATTTATGAACCAAAATTAAGAATACACAAAGCTTAAATTTAAGAGACCAGTAGGTAAGTATATCCATTTGTAACATTTTTAATATGCTTTAAAATAAAATTTTTCTTATGGTTAAAAATATGCTGTCAACTAAGTTATCATTTGAATGCTATCTTGGTAGTTAATTAGTAATTGGAAGTTTCAAAAGAACAAACTCATACTCAATAAAAAGTTGCTTTAAGAATAGTTGAAACTAAGAGTACAAATATTGGAGGAATAATGAAAAGAACTGCCAAACAAGGTATTATCCCTTTTGAATTGAAGAGATTACATCAGTTGGCTTCCCAGACTTCATAACAAACCAAAATACAGGCATTGGTTTTATATTAAATTTAATTTACTATTGAAATTTCTCTATGCTGTTTGAGACAGTAGTTTTTGTTGTAAACTATTTCTCATTGTGATGGAATCTTCCTAATTTGTGGAAGAAAAGATTTTTTTTTTACTTTTTTTAAATTTATTTATTTATTAAATATTTCTGTCTCTTCCCCACTGCCGCCTCCCCTTTCCCTCCCCCTCCCCCAATCAAGTCCCCCTCCCTCGTCCGCCCAAAAAGCAACCAGGGTTCTCTGCCCTGTGGGAAGTGCAAGGACCACCCACCTCCATCCAGGTCTAGTAAGGTGAGCATCCACGAAACTGCCTAGGCTCCAATGAAACCAATAGGTCCAGTAGAATCAAAAACCCGTTGCCATTGTTCTTGAGGTCTCAGTAGTCCTCCTTGTCCGCTATGTTCAGCGAGACCAGTTTTGACCCAGGCTTTTTCAGACCCAGGCCAGCTGGCCTTGGTGAGTTCCCGATAGAACATCCCCATTGTCTCAGTGTGTGGGTGCACCCCTCGCGGTCCTGAGTTCCTTGCTTGTGCTCTCTCTCTCTCCTTCTGCTCCTGATTGGGACCTTGAGATTTCAGTCCGGTGCTCCAATGTGGGTCTCTGTCTCTGTCTCCTTTCATCGCCTGATGAAGTTTAATATTCAGGAGGATGCCTATATGATTTTCTGGAAACAACCTAGATGCCCTTCAATTGAAGAATGGATGAAGAAAGTATGGAATATATACATATTAGAGTACTACTCAGCAGTAAAAAACAAGGACTTCTTGAAGTTTGCAGGCAAATGTATGGAAATAGAAAACACCATCCTGAGTGAGGTAAGCCAGACCCAAAAAGAGGAACATGGGATGTTCTCACTCATATTTGGTTTCTAGCCATAAATAAAGGACATTGAACCTATAATTCGGGTTCTTAGAGAAGCTAAATAAGAAGGAGAACCCAAAGGAAGAAAAGATTTTAAAGGTGCAATATAGACCATAAGAGATGGAGATTCAGTGGGTGGCAAGAGGTAGTGGCTATTTAAAACCTAGTATGTGACATGATCAATGTATTAATTATGTAAGATAATATATTCAGCAACAATATATAGCCATTAATGAGACTTTATTCAGGCAATTTTCCAAAATTACAAATGTAAGTGATAAAATAAAAGATCAACTTTTCTCTCAGACTTAAGTATCCACAGAAATCAGTCCTAAGTTAAAGTATTACTAACTGGAAAGAAACAGCCCCATCCAGATGTACCTCTAGCTTCATAAGAGATTAAGGCCTAAAATGACGTTAATATATTCTATATGTTGAGCAAAACTGAGAATACAGTAAAATTGAAGATAAATACTTATTATAAAAACTGCAACACAGATTTAATCAAAGTCTATAACTTTCCTCACTAAGGTCCATATTTCATTTGTATCTTTAACTCACTGAGTGATTTATCCAAAACCTATTATCCTATTAAATGGAGAAATTACTCTGATTTTATCTGACAAAAAGGTCTTTATTTTACAACTTCCTTTGCAAATTTGCAGATTAGTTCTCTTGTAACACAGTTGTAGCCAATCCCCATAATGGTAGGCCTAGTAGCATGCATCTTCAAACCTAATATTACTACAGTGTGATGAGAAGAGACAGGAGAATTCCCAGAAGTACGCATCACCTACCCTGTGACACAGTGACAGAAATCTAGATGAGTTCCCGCAAACACAGTAGACATGAGGTCAGGTTCCCATGGTACTCTACTGACCTTCACACCCTGTATATGGCATGTGCTCAACTGCACTCTGCAGAGTCACATACACAAAGATGACACCATGTAATACACACACACGCACAGACACCACATGCACACACACACACACACACACACACACACACAGTAGAAATATCTATTCTTCCTTTGAGAAAACAAAAGGAAGAGAAATTGCCAAATATTGGAGGAGGGAAAGTAGAATAGACCAAAGTAAATTATTTTTATAAATTTTTTAACTAAAATTTTAGTTTTTTTTAAACTAAAAATAATGATAAATTGAGAGACATGAAATGAAAGAAATAAAGTCTTTGAGTAAGCATAAAATGAAAATAAGAAGTATCGAGAGAAATGTAAAAAATAAAAGCCAGCATCATTTATAATACTAACACTTTTAGATCATTAAGATTTAGATGACCTTAGGTATCAATAATAAAATTCTCACTTTGTATTTAAACTAATAATTAAAGGAAAATCTTTTTAGCACATTTAATTAAATTAATTTAATTATCAGGCTAGTATAAGAATAATATACACTTGGGTCTGAAAAATATAATTTATTCTTGCATCTTATAATTTCAATAAGTCCAATGTCATTGAACATGATTACCAAGAAAGTGAAATATCATGATAATTTGAACACTTGAAATAAATTCCTCAGTTTTTTTCAAATGAAACATTTGAGAAGATTATCCAATCTGGTATTTTTCAAGGATATCAATATTTCAAAACAAAAATTATAGAAATTATTAATGTAGCATAATTTTTATATTAATGAGTTTGGTTAAAGTTTTGTAATAATTACATAGTTTTATCTCATCAGTTATTAACTAATAATTTTATATGTATAGAGTTGTTTTGTCAGTTTTTAAAAATATATATAGATTACAGATCCCTAGAAGTACCAACTGACATTCATTATTTATGTGTTCAATGTGTTCTATCTTACAATTATCATCTAATTCAAAGTATATCTTTAAAAGAGGCAAAGAATTTGCATTGAACATGTAAAGTAATTCTAAAGACACTATTTTTCTTCAGTTTTATTTCCAGAAATGTATTAAACAATACAGAATATGAATTCATTACAACAAAGTGCTTTGATTTCAGTTTTTAGAAATGTTAAAATATCTTATACTAAATATAATAAGAAAATATTATATTACAATACTAAAATATTTTATCCAATATTTATTGTCTATGATATTAGAAGTTGCATGCTCTAGGATTTTATAAAATTTCCAAATTAAACCACACAACTGCAACATAAACATATGAGCAGAGGGCCCACATCAGTCCCATGCAAGCTCTATGGTTGACAGTTCACTCTCTCATTGCCACCTAAGAGCCCAGGATAGTTGATTCTGTGGGTTTTCCCATGGTGTCATTGGCCTCTCTCAGTAGCTGGATAGCTCAAGAACAGACGTGGTTTCTATTGACGATGTGGAGACTATTAGTTAAAAACCCTGACATGGCAAGTATTGCCCTTGCTCTGAGACTCTGCAGAGATTCTGTGTCTGCTTCTACCCAGCTTTGGGTGGTGGCTACAGTCCATGGTCCTTCATTTGCTAGTGCATCTCTCCAGTTGCTGTGTCTGTAATAGTCTCTCTCCCTGTGTGTGTCTCTCTTTATGTGTCTCATTCCTCTCTGGAGTCCTGACAGTGGGAGCAGGGGCTGTCTCTGACTCTGTTGTCTGCTTTTGAGTTCATTTTCTCCTGCTAGGTTGCCTTGTTCAGCCTTGATAGGAGGGGAGGTAGGTGCCTAGTTTTGTTGCAACTTGATGTGTCATGTCTGGCTGGTATACATGGGAGGCCTGTCTTTTTCTGAGGAGAGGGGAGGGATAATGGATTGGGAGGAAGAGGGATTGTTGAGGGGAGAAACTTGAAGCAGGGCAGGGAGGGAAAACTGTGATCAGGCTGAGAAAAATATTAATTAATTAATTAATTAATAAAAAATAAATTAAGATAAAAAATTCCAAATTAAAGATATTAAAGTACATAATTTTGAAATAATGTTTCTTATCAAGAGATGGGAATGTATTTCTAACTCTCCCCAGCCTTACAAAAAGCTATTTCATATTTACCCTCCTAATTTCTTTGTGTGTGTGTGTTAATTTATTTTTCATTTCTCTCATACATTACATCCTGAAAGAAATTTGTCTTCTCTCCTTTCCTCACAGTTCTCCCCTGCCTTCCTTGTCCCCCAGATACACTCCTTCTACATTTCCCTTCAGAAAAGAGCAGGCTTCTGAGGGGTATCAACCAAACATGGCATAATAGGCAACAATTAAGACATATGTTATATCAAGGCTGGATGCAGCAACTCAGTAGAAAGAAAAGGTTTTCCAAAAGAGTCAGAGGCAGAACCAGTCCCACTGTTAGGCATTCTTACAACAACAACAAGCTAAAAAAACACAACATGTATGCAGAAAACCTAGCTCAGATTCATACAGGCTCACAGATTATTGCTCCTGTTTCTGTGCGCCCCTATGAGCCCTGATCATTTCATTCTGTGGGCAGTGTTCTCCATATGTCCTCACCTTATCTGGCATGTATAGTCTTTCCTTGCCACTTCTGCTAGATTCCGGAATTCCACCTAATGTTTGACTGTGGGTCTCAGCTACTGCTCCCATCATTTGGTAAATGAAGCCTTTCTGGTGATGATTATGCTAGGGTCCAGTCTACAAGTAAAGCAAAATATCATTAGGAATCATTTTATTGACTTGTTTTTTTTTTAATTGCACATTGTGTTTAATTTTATCCTAGGACTCTAGGTTATCTAGACTCTGGTTTCTGGCCTTTCAGGTACTGTCAGGTGTGGGCTCCCTTTTGTGGCATGGGTCTCAAGTTGGACAAGTCATTAGTTGGTCATTTCTACCAACTCGGTACCACTTTTACACTAGAATGTATTGCAGTCATCACAAATTTCAGGTTGAAGTTTTGTGTCTCTATGGATGCCCTCCACTAAAAGACTTGTCTAATAAGGGAAGTTGGCCTGAAAGTCTCCGTTTCCCCATTACTAAAAGTCTTAGCTAGGGCCATCCTTATAGATTAAAAGAGTTTCCTTTGCATTAGGTTTCTACCTCTTCAATTCTAAAGCATAAACCCAAAAGATACTCCATGCTAATTTCTTTTAATCTGTTTTAGATCAGGGGCTAGAGAGAGTGTTTAGTAACTAAGAGTGCTTCTTCTCCTCCCAGAGAATCAGATTTGGTTCCCAACACACAGGTCTAGTGGCTTTCTTATAGCTGTCTGTAACGGTAGGTTCAGGAGATCCAAATCCTTCTTCTGGTCTCCATGAGCTACTACACATGTAGCATAGACGCTCATCCACAGACACTAATACACTACTAAAATCATTTTATATGGAAGAAATATTAACTTGTCAGAACAGATAAAGCAACTTCTTTGCCTAAATAAATCTATTTTTATTCCCTACATGTTCTATTTAATCACATTTTTTATCACTGGTAAAATTCAGTTCTACAGGTAAGAATGTGCTTGGAAGTAAGAATTGTGCCTGAAGAAGAAGTCAAATTTCCCTGTGATAACTGTGCAATGCATTCATGGTCATGTGTAAATGTAGGTTAATAGGATTTTTTTTTTCAAAGTAGTACCTCTTGTTGTTTGTGCAAGACATTACAAAAGTAATCAGGTGTGTTTCTCTTCAAATGCTGTAGATATCATCTCAGTGAGATATCATACAACTAGCTGAATGCTAATGACAGGCCAAGAATTTTATAATTTTCTTATTTTTCTTGTTGCTTGAAGCATACCTAGATTTTTTTTTACATTGAACTTAGACAATGAAAAACATTCTAAAGAAGATTATATCTTTTTAGTCATGTGTATTTTCTTATATGATTTCTTATATATTTCATTATATTTATGAATATAATGAAATGATCATGACTTTCACATGGACCAATACCTAACCCTGTGGAACATAATTTTATTATATTCTCACAGAAGTATATTTTAGCAGGATGAATATGCAGTTGGTTTAGGAAACTATGGAATCTTGTTTGCAGAATATTTACTAATATTTAATGTTACAATGAAGGCTATAACTCCATTTATACTATTAAATAAATCAATACCCTGTGCCATGACTTTTCAAAATGTTTCTTTTTTCAATTCATAAAAGATGAGATAAGAAAAAATCCCAAAACATGACAAATGTTTCAGCCATATATTACATTACATGATGTAACTTCAATTAGTCTAATGAAGTTTTCCCCAAGCTGATGTTTACATTATCTCTGCTGTTATTATTATCTAGCAATTTTAGTAGGCTTGAGAATTCAGTATTCCACGTGGAATACTGATTTTCTTTTAGTGATGGTGCTTATTATGTACTTTCTGGACAACAATTCCATAAGTTTGATGTATCATATTAATTTGTTTTGTAGGAGTTGATCAATTAACTCGAGAAAACTCTATGTAGTGTTGATTCAATTGCATAACAAGCATAATTTAATATAAATGGTGCATAAGACATTGATTTTTGCCCAACTGCTCTGTAGAATTAGTGTCTCTAAAGAAGGCAACCAAGCTGAACTAACAATATTAAGCATTTGTGCAATTTGTCTCTTGCTATAATGAACAGTAAATGATATAATGACCAACATGATTAATGAGAAAACAAACATACTAGTTAGATTCATGCTATAGATGATCAATTCATAGCAATACTCACAAATCAATGATCTAAACATGAGTTTAACCAAGGGTATAAAATGAAATAACAGGAAAAAATGGAATATTTGTATATATCCACTGCTATAGCTTTTTAAAATTACAAGCAAGAGCATGGCACCCCACTCCTGAAATTACCAAACTTTGGAAGCTGAGGAGGAGTATTAGGAGATAAGGGCCAGGATTGGCTAAATAGTTAATTCAAGAACCTGACTTAAAATAATATTGTGTGTACATAGACAGCATGTATGTGTGTTTCAAAATTAATTATGCTAATATTTATACTTTTTCAATAATTGCTTTTTCCTGAATTTGAACATATATTCCTATATTTATATACTATTCCAAGTAATATGACCCCCAAAATATTTATAAATTAAAGTATCAAATAATGATGTGTCTACCTCACTCTAATAAAAATTAAGGACATATTTGTCAGTAATAATCATACCTGGTATATGATTGTTTGGTTGATTCTTTGTTATACAGTACAGACTACCCCTAAAGTAGATAGACAGTAGTATTAGCCTTTTGTTTGGTTTTGATTGTTTTGTTTTGTTTTGTTTTGTTTTATTTTAGATTCTGTTTTTCTGTGGCTGTCTGATCTGAAAGTCACTCTGTAGACCAGGCTGTCCTTAAACTCACAGAACTCTATTTGCCTCTCCTTCACAAGTGCTGGGATTAAGGATATGTAACACCACTGCCCAGTAGATAATAACTCCTGACCCTACAACCCTACAATGTGCTTGCTCCACACATACTTCCTGAGTAGTTATCATTAACTAAGGGAAGAACAAATGTCTGTGGTAGATAAATAAGGAAGACAAGCAGATGTCTAAAAAAACGTTAGAAGTCAGGCAGTGGTGCTTCATGCCTTTAATCTCAGGACTCAGGAGGCAGAGGCAAGAAGATCTCTGTGTGTTTGAATCCAGCCTGGTCTACAGAGTGAGTTCTAGGACACACAAGATGCAAAGAAAACCTGTCTCAAAAAGAAACAAACAAAAGAAAAGAAAAAGGGAAAATATGTTGTGGGCCCAAGGCTCCAAATCAATCAGAGCAGACACAGAGGTTTCTACAAAGCAAAATTTACTACTACTGGGCAGCGCTACAGAAAATGACCAGTCAGGGACAACAGTAGAGACTTGGGTAGCACAGGACAGACTAAATTCACTCCCTGAAAATTCACCCCTGGAAGTATTTATGGACAAATCCCACAAACATCTGTGCCAAGTTACATTTGTTATCACCAATGAGGATTCAAAGATTAAGGGTTTTCTTTCTATGGTCTATTATTGTTAACCAACACAAAATGTACACTTTTCAGTCCAACCTATCAGATTCATTTTTATTTTTTATTATATTTTTATTTTTTATTTTTTTATTTTTATTTTTTATTATAAGGAACAGCCATAATGCTTTTAGAGAGATAAAGATGCATAACTTTATTTCTATTGTTTAAGGAGGAGGTTAGTTAGCTATTAAAAAGGCCCCAGCTTCCCTAGAATTTGGGAATGTGAACTTGGTTTTGTCCTACAGGTAAAATAGAAGTCAAAATGGCAGTACTTAGAAAAAGGCACATGTGCCTGTCCCAACAAAGGAAAAGGAAATATATCACAGTAAGAAAAATATCTGGGTTGTTTTCTCTGTACTGTTTCATAATTCTAACTCACTAACACATTTTGACACGTTTTGATTGCTTCATAAATTCTTGTAAACATTTTGGGCTAAATGTATTTTTAACACTACTTTGGAAACTTTTCAGTTTTGAGTTCTCTCTTTCCCTGAGAGGAATCAATCCAAAGCACCTCAAAGCCTCACAGCAAGTAGAAATGCTCTTTGACTCTATGACTTTGATGGGAGGGTGGGAAAGCTGGAAGTTAATACTTCATAGTTGCTTTGGTAAATGTGCCTCTTGTGACTTGAATCAGAGCCAATAATCACTTCCTCTATCCAGAGGAATTTTAAGTTGTTTCCCCAATGGTCACCTCCATTGAGAAAGAAAGAAAGAAAGAAAGAAAGAAAGAAAGAAAGAAAGAAAGAAAGAAAGAAAGAAAGAAAGAAAGAAAGAAAGAAGGAGAAAGAAAGAAAGGATTTCTATCCTGATTTGTTCAACTATGTTCATAGAAGTATTATTTGTAATAGCCATAACCTGAAAACAACCTAGATGCAGCTCAACTGAAAAATAGATAAAGAAATTGAGGCACATTTACACATTGGAGTACTAACTCAGTGGTTAAAAAAAATGACATCTTGAATTTTGCCTGAAAATGGATGGAATTAGAAAACATTACCCTGAGTGAGGTAACCCAGATGCAAAAAGATGAATATGGTATGAACTAACTCATAAGTGGATACTAGCTATAAACAAAGGATATTGGGCCTATAGTTTATGATCCTAGAGAAGCTAAGTAATAAGGTTAACCCAAAGAAAAACATATATAAACACACCTAGAAATTGGAAACAGACAGGATCGCCTGACAAAATTGGGAACATGGGGGTGCAAGGAAGGGGAAGAGAAGGGAAGAAGGGGTGGATTGAGGAGAACTTGAGGGAATGGGATTGTTGAGATTAAGGAAGAACAGATATGCAAGTAAGGAAAGAAATATCTTGATTGAGGGAGCCATTATTGGGTTAGCAAGAAACCTGGCTCTAGAAAAATGCCCTGGAATCCACAAGGACGATCCCAGCTAAAACCCTAAGCAATAGAGGAGAGGGTTCCCTAACTGGCCTTGCCCTGTAGTCAGAATGATGATTATCCTAAACATCACCTTAGAACCTTTGTCCAACAACAGATGAAAACAGAAGCAGAGACGAACATTAGAGCAGCGTACTGAGATCCCAAGATCCAGTTGAAGAGTGGAAGGAATGAGATTATGAACAAAGAAATCAAGACCATGAAGGGTTCATCCACTGAAACAGTTTATCTTAGCTAATGGGAGCTCACCAATACCAGATGGACTGGAAAGGAACATGCATAGGACTAGTCGCGCTGAATGTGGTTAACAGATGTATGGCTGGGGCATACTGGCCATTGGCAGGGGCACTGGGATTTATCTCTACTGAATGGACTGGCTTTTTGGGGTACTATTCTTTTTGGGTGTATACCTTGCTCAGCCTAGATATAGTAGGAAAGGCCTTGGACCTTCCACAAACAAAGTGCCTTACCCTCTCTTAGGATTAGATGGGAGTGAGGTGGGAGGGTGTGTGGAGGGAATGGGAGGAGGAGAGGAGTGGAAATTTGGATTGGTATTTATTTTTAAAATCTAGTAAATTAAAAAATCATCAATAAAAAAAGAATTTGAAATGGATTGGGGGTGGGTGTGGACTATTAGGAAAGACTGCATGTCTGAATATTTAATTCAACATACATTGATCGGAAGTATTATTCATAGGCATTCACAGCTGTATTTTATGCCTAAAACTAATACAGATCTCAAGGAATAACTTCTCCAGGTTTATTGCCAGTACATTTTTCTCTTTTATTTATTTATTTATTTATATATATATTTATATATTTATTTATTTATTTATTTATTTAAGATTTCTGTCTCTTCCCCACCACCGCCTCCCCTTTCCCTCCCCTTCCCCCAATCAAGTTCCCCTCCCTTGTCAGCCCAAAGAGCAATCAGAGTTCCCTGACTTGTGGGAAGTCCAAGGACCACCCACCTACATCCAGGTCTAGTAAGGTGAGCATCCAAACTGCCTAGGCTCCCACAAAACCAATAAGTGCAGTAGGATCAAAAACCCATTGCCATTGTTCTTGAGGTCTCAGTAGTCCTCATTGTCCGCTATGTTCAGCGAGACCGGTTTTAACCCAGGCTTTTTCAGACCCAGGCCAGATGGCCTTGGTGAGTTCCCGATAGAACATCCCCATTGTCTCAGTGTGTGGGTGCACTCCTCGCGGTCCTGAGTTCCTTGCTTGTGCTCTCTTTCTCCTTCTGCTCCTGATTTGGACCTGGAGATTTCAGTCTGGTGCTCCAATGTGGGTCTCTGTCTCTGTCTCCTTTCATCGCCTGATGAAGATTAATATTCAGGAGGATAACTATATGTTTTTCTTTGGGTTCTCCTTCTTATTTGCCAGTACATTTTAACCATAGAGTGTTTCACATTACTAAAAAGAAATCTATTCTATGGCAAAATAAGATGGTTCAAAAGAAATATCTTCTAAGAGAGAAAGAGGGAGAGAAAGAGAGAGAGAATAAATTTTTTTTGTTTGCTTGTTTATTTTGGGGGCAATAATTCTCAAGAACTTGCCCTGACTGCTATTTAGGATGACTCTCTTAGTAACAAAACAAACATAGATATTGACTTAGTATGGCCTCTCAGGTAGCTGGCTTTTTGATCTACTCAGTCTCAGCTTATCCACTCAAATTCCTTTACAAGTGAAATACTTTATATCATTTGCTACTATCTTGGTGGTAGGATGTTACCTCTTAATAATCAGAGAGAATTACAAAAACATTCTTTTTAAAACCAAAACTGGAAAATTTTTAATCCAGACAGTTTATATATTTTCAAAGACCATAAGATTTTTTTTTTAAATAAAGGCAGTACTTGGGGATTCAGTGATTCATTTTTCTAAAGTGTAATTGTTCTGATGGCAATATCTTCTCATTTCACAGCTTAGAAAATTAGAAATTTTTTCAGGTGGAGTGCTTAGTGGTAAAGAAAAATGTAGTTAAACTTTTAGCTGATTTTGTTATATTCCCTCATGACCTTCCAGTGAGTATGGCATATCTCAGTCTAATTTCAGCCATTTAACCTAGAAAACCCTTGTTTAGACCATATTATGCATATACACTACCTATTTTTATATTTCTTTCAAAATTTACCTTCTCCTTTATCCAATAACTGTAATTATCAATAAGAGTGAAAGCTGACTCTGCACTTACAACTTTCTCTAGAAACAAGAACTAGGCAATTGCTCTTGCTGGAGTCTTTTTACTCAGGAATTACATTAAAGAGTATAGTGATCTCTCACTATACAATTCTAACCCATAATTTAAAAACCCTACCTTAATATATATTTTATACATTTCTGTTTAATTGATGTGGAAGATTCATCTAGGATTTACAGGTACTACAAGATGTACCATCAGGAGAGAAGAATGGAAGAGTAAATTAGTAAATCCAAGTGTATCAATTCTACCCTACCATCCCTACAACAAATATGAAGCATATTATATATATATATAAACTTTTATTATTGTATATAAACATGCACATATTGATATATCAATTACCAGTATTTTTACAGAGCCCTTTGCATACTCTCCCAGTAACCTGTAACAATTCTATCTCATTTTCATATTACTGACATCATATACATTTTCACTGTAATATTTATATCATCAAATTTAATTAGAAGTTTTATACTGTTTTCAAATGAATACATTTCATACTCATCTGAAGTGATAATAGAAGTTAATGAAACACAGAGGTCACTAATAATATTTGATATGGGAAACAAATTCTATGACCACCTTTGAAATTCTATATTATTAGTTATACAGATTAACAAATGAATAGGAAGTTTCTGTTTCATATTTTCAATATTTGCCTCAGCACCTCAAAATAATATTTTCAAGAGAGGTGTTTCAAGAAGTTTTCTTTTCAAGATGAGAAGAAATGATGAAAAAATATGTTTTATCTTAAATAAATATTGTCTTTTGTTAGCAGTGGAAAACAATTCTATAATGAGTACCACATGCTCAATCAGAAACAGCATATCTAAACGCACTGATATGAAGAAAAAAACGACATGAAATATAAAATGTGGACATTTTATAATACTTTCAGTATTAGCCATAGGCATCAACTATTATTTCTTAGGTTGAATTCTGATTTAAAATATGGAAATGGAACTGAGATTTATTTAAATTTTACAGTAATAATGTACTGCAATCAAAGTTAATTAATTTAAATTCTTAAACACCTTCTCAGTTATAATTTTTATTCTTAATTGAAAGCATATCTTTTAATATGTGACAGGTTCATCCAGCATACTCAGCCAGTGTCTCCTTCAAACTTATATACACACACACAGTTTTTTACATACACACACAAACACACACACATGTACACACATGTAAACACACACACAAAAACACAAACACATGCATATACACACATACTCAGACATACATACACACACTCAAGTACACACATACATACGCACACATCGCATCAACATATCTACAAGTATCTAATACAAGTGTTAACTTCCCTTATGAAGATCAAATCCCTAACCCTCTTTGCAACAGTTGGGATCTCTGTTAAAAGCTGTAATGTAATAAAGTTCATAAATAATGAGATGTGATTCACCACATGTATTAAATTTCAGAAAGTATTTTCACATACTAAACATCACTTTTAAATAAAAGTGCAATCATAGCATTCAATTCACAATTTTATTTTACTCAGTTTTAATATTGATTAAATTATAAAGAATTCTTCAAACTACATTTCTTCTGATTTTATATTTTTATGCTATGTAGTTAATAATATAACTCAAACATTAGATGCACATGAATGCATAAAAGCATACAAACACATTAGCAGAAATACAATTGCTAGGTATCAAATTATCTTTAAAAGCTTGGTTCATTAAAACACATATACTTTGAAGATGGTATTTCCATAGAATTTCAATTACACTAAAGCCAGCTCAATAATTTGAAACATATTTTATAAGGTTGGATATTAATTAATTAATTAGAATGTAATAAAAACAAAAGCTATGGCCATTCACAGCTAAATAGCCCTTGAAGCACTACCAGATTCTCCCTTAAGCACTGCTTCAGTGCTGCAGGAGCTCCTTCGGCTCCTTCAGCCAATAGCCGTTGAGATACCAGCCCACTGGGGTATGGTCTCTTTCTCTTTAAAAATCAGTGGCAGCCTTTCCCTCTCTCTCTCTTGCTCCAGTAACTAGACTCCTTTCCTGACTGTAGTGTAGGAAGGTATTCTGTAACTTTTTTTTCCTCTCAAATAAATAACCCTTTGAATCCAAACTGGTGTGGGATTGTTTCATGATTTACTGCAATAGGGGCTGAGTGGGATATTCTTTTCCTAACGTAAACTTGTATAGTTTGAGAGGCCTCAAATGCTCCCTCAAACATTGGAGTCTCAATTATACACAGAACTATATCACATAGAAATGTAATAGTTTTCATTTTTGTAGAAATAGCTAACTGTATTAAATAAAGCTGTATATTATTTTTTTATTTTATAAACACATTGACTTTACCCATTTATATTGTATTATGTATAATTGCAAATAAGCTGTTTAATTGTTAATATAATAAACTTAGGTAGAACATAGTATCTTGATCATGGGTGATAGAGGAATCAAACCAGTTACACATAAAGTGCTAGAACATATTAGAAGTTTTCTGTTATAAATTTGAGTATATTCTAATAAAACTCAAGAGGAGATGCAATTAATTCTGCTGAAGATATCACATTAAAGAGTTTAAATGCTAAAATCTATGCTAGAATCAAAATTTGCTACCCTGTATGGATGGGACTTTGAACATCTAAGACACTAAAACAAGGTGTGTGAAAAATGGGCAAGGATTGAGCAAATGTAGTATCTAGTGGGAGTGAGGCCCTGTGCATTAGGCTCCAATGTACTATGACTTCATCTTACTGGTTTGTGCCATTTCTCCCATACCTTGCTGCTGATATTCCTGTTATGCAGAATGATTTCTGGAAGCGAGATGGCTATTCTTAGCAACCAGAAAGAAACTTTTACTCACTATTCAATCTCCACCTGTATTGACCTAATACACAAATGTCTTGGGTAGAAATGGCTTAGCTGGCGTTCTGAAGCTTCAATTGAATAAAAATAATAAAAAGCTAGAGAAGCAGAGTCACCATCTTCTTTTTACCTAATTTTGAGAATGATTTGACAAGTGGCAACTGTAACCTCTGTTCTGATTCACCTTCCACACACACTCTAAATGTTACAAAGTGTCAATGGTTTAAATTAAATGGTGCAGGTCCCTGAGTGGTGGCAGTGGGGAGGGGGTCCTCATCAGGACAGCCAGTCCCAGTCCCAGAAGGAGCAGCAGCCACTGCACCAGTAGGCAGTGGGCAGCATGCAGGGAGCCTCTGAGTGTCCCACAGGTCAAGAGGGCCAGGAGGTCCTAGGCAGGGTGATTACGTAGGAAGCCACATGATGGGTCAGAGACCAAGATGGAGCAGCCTTTCTCACCAGAAGCTGCACCCCCTGTGGGTGACAAGCACACCATGCAGAGTGAGGTTGGATATTTATTTGGAGGGTTATGGATGGAATGAAAGGGGGTAGGGGGGACACAGACACAGGGAGAAGGGAAAAGAGCAGGGGCAGAGGAAGGAGGGGAGAAGTAGGAAGATGGGAGAGAAGCAGAAGCTGCCTGTTAGAGAGAGATGGAAAGGGAAGACTGATCAGGAAGGAAGATAAGCCTGCCTCAAAGTTGGGAAGGATGGGTGGGGCTTGTCTCTTAAAGAGACAGGATAGTCCATTACACAAAGAACTTCCTCCATGGGGAAGAAAGAGAAAGCTATGACTCAGCACATTTTGTTACTCTGGAAGGAAAAGACCATAGTGACTCAGCACATTTCCTAACATAGGAATCAAATTGATCTAGTTCTATGATTTAAAGGCACCATATTTGGAAATTTACAAGCCATAGACTCAGATGTGAATTTTGTACAATAATCACTTAATTCCATAGCCTTACATTTTGTTATTGGTTTTGATGGTTTAATGAATAAGGAAGTAAAAGTGAAAGAGACTATATTTTAATTTTTAAAATATTAGATATTTATTTTTAAATATTACATATTTATAAAGCATACATATTTATGAAACATATTGTGATATTTAGTATATGTGTACAGTGAGTAAGGACAATTAGTATATCATGTCAAAATGTTACCACTCAGGGTGATATTGAACTCTTGAGCCTTCTAAGTCTCCAGAGCAGCTGGGGTTTGAAGCATTTACTTATATTGTTATAGAGTCAGATATTGGGGTAAAAACCTTTTTGATTAGTAAAATAGCAGAGATTCAACCAATGAACTCCTCTCTCTCTTATTCTGTGATCCAAAAGTATCTGCGAATCTTATTCCCTAATGCTTTCTATGTCTCTCCTTATGTATCCCGGGTCCTCCAAAACTTCTATGGCTAGTTCTGGCAAGCTAGTCACAAGCTTTACCTCCTGATTTAAGCTTAAGCATTATGGGCAGTCATGGAGTATCAGTGCAAACAAACACAAGGATTCCAAGTATGCACTAACACACAAGTCAATATCTTTCATTTCCACTGCTTAAAACATTCCAAACAATATCCAGTTATTTAAAACATAAAACAAATGTTTTAAGCTACACATTACTCTGCTGTGTTAACAAGCAGTTTTATTTTTTTTACTAGAATCTACAAAACTAGGTTTATGAAATCTCACACAAAATGTTTCACAAATCATTGACTTTTCACAAATCAATATGTGGTTGTTGAAGGAATTCTGGCCAGCGGAAGCATGACAAACATGGATTGGCCACGTCTTGCCCTTCTCCATTTTCTCTGCCTTGCTAGAATCCATTAGATAACATTCTTAAGCTAGCTATCATGGACTATTCCCTTATTTGGCACCTTTCTTCTCCTGAGACTGACTACCAAGGTCCAGATTTCAAAATAGTGAAGTCAACCAAGCAAAAGCCACTTTGGCTTTTAAAAAAATCAGTGTTTTTTAAAATCAGTGATAAACTATGATCTATAAAACAATTTGAAAACATTGTTTACTTCTTTCTTTAATCTCTAAAATTTTGTTGAGAAGCAGTTCCACTCATGAATTTACATATCAGCTATAGCTGAATATAGGCAACAATGGGAAAGTACAGTAATTTATACAAATAATTTGTGTTAAGCAAAGGTTGAAATACATTCTTTTTTCTCTTAATTTTTTTATTCATTTTAAATACCCCTCTCTCCCCTCCTCTTGTTCCTCTCCAAATAATGCCCCATCTACTCCTTAAAAAGGCAAGGCCTCTCGGGAGAGTCAGGACTGCTGGCTGAGGTATACCTACCACACAGGATACTTTGTTACAGCACACCCAATCAACAGGAAGTAATCTAGACAACAATGCCCAAATTCCCTAAACAATTGTTTATAAATGTTTGTTTACATTTAAAGTGATATAGATATGAATAATTTGCTTTATATAGATATTGGTTTATTGATACAAATTTAAGGTCAATTTTATTATATGTATATTTCTGCTCTTGATTAAGGTATTGTGTTTGTGCAACTCACTTAAAATGCAATGCATAATTAAAAAAATATAGGTTACTAAATAGCCATCTATAATATTTAAGTTTGTATTCATGTTAGTTAGGTTTTCTAGATATATGGAGATATATTTAGTTAGATAGATAATCTTCAAACCTTTCAAAGACCTACTGAGTTCATTTTACTTGTCTTTGCAGGATGAGATGATCGAATCCCCCACTGTCCTGTCATCCATTCCAGAGAAGATCCAGACAGTTGATGAGATAAAAGGCAGTGGTTTCACTGTGTGGCTGAATTTGCCACATCCAAAGCAAACCTCCAGATGGAAGTTCTTTGGCCATCCTACCTCTGGAGGAACTACAGGATTCTAGAACTGGCATTTCTCACTGTTATAAATGTTTTTTTTTTTTTTTGTTGTTGTTGTTTTTTTTTTTTTTACTAAATACCATACTCTCAGATCTGTAAATGTGCCCTAGGATCAGAGTAACAGTACTTGTCAGGTATATCTAAATTAAACATATAAATTAAATTTGTATGCCTAGTTTACCGAGTCAGTTACAGTTTACCAATGTTGGTAGAGGGAAGAAAATCAGAAGGAATATTTCAGTCTCTGGTTTTCAGTAGTGATTTTAAGACCTAGAATACTCCCTCCTAACAGGCCTGTTATCAACCATAAGAGAGTGATGAACTCATTAAAAAAATAGGAGGGCTACACAAATAAAGGATGGATATTCCTACTTAAATAACCATCTCATCCTTCCTCAGGACCAGGCATTGTCTATCATTTTAGACATCCATCAGACCTTGCATATAGACCCCGAAAGCTTTGTTCCATTTCTTAGAGCACCTCTTTGATCCCACCCATCTCTGAGCTACATTTTACAAATTCATTCCTCCTGCCGGATGTGTGCCAAGGTCTATCCACAGGTGATTCTCCATATATGTCAGACCCTGCACCACTTCCTGTCCCAAACTCCTCTACTGACTCGGTACCCATCCCTCCTCTCCTTTCTGAGGTCCCTTCTCCATTCATATGCTACAGCTATCTCTCTGCCTCCACACCAAAGATCCAACTGTCCCTGAGCCTTCCATGCTCTCCCCAGGGGAGAGAGTACTTCTCAAATAGCTAGTTCCTATTCTCTCAAGCCTTGATGGATAAGGCCTCACACTTTGATTCTCACTACCCCTTCAGGTGCCAGCTAAGCTCCTGAGATATCCATGCTGGTACTACCTCTCCATGTTCAAGTGGGCACATATTAAGCATAATTGAAACTTGACTTTTCTGTTTCCCGAAGAAACAAATGCCTGAGGTCTCAGGGATGGAAATTAACTGATTGCCTTTCCACCCACACATCCTACTGAGGGTGAGCCCTCTGACTCCAACCCCATCTCACGTCACTCATGCCCACAGGAAGCGGCCTAACATGAACCTGTGTCTAAATACCAAATCTTGGGTGCTCTGATGGAAATTTCAACCCAGCCTCTGGCATCTATATATCCAAAGAGTTTGGAACGTTCCGGTGGAAGGCCCATCACAAGCCCACACCCCTATCTCTCTTCAAACCCTGCTAGATCTCAGACTGCCAAACAATGACCCTTTCTCAGAGACGTACAGGCCCAATCCCACAAGGTATTTAAGCTTCCCCACAGAAAACGGACATGTGGTTTTTCCCTCTCCTGAGGCCCTGGAGTGCCATCCCAGAGCACTGTATCCATTAATCCTAGGATTTTCTAGTTGGTTTGATTTAGTCCGATTTGGATTGTTGTGCCATCAGAGAGGCTTATTTAGTCAGGGTATAGAAACTTTTCAATAGGCAGTTATAAATATTCTGTTTACATAGGCTAGACTTATATAATCAACATAGTAGTGTCTGTGCTAAAGTAATATTTGTTGGCTTAATAAACTCCACGATTCCAATGATTTAAAAAATAAAATTTATTTCTCTGAAAAAAAGAAATCCAATAGAAGTGTTAGAATTGGCAGACAGGGTTTCTTTCTCTGGTTATTTAGACAACAGGCCATTTCCATTTTATTGACTTCTTCATCAAATAAGCCCTTCTAGATGACCAGAGATGATAGGATAGGTGGATGGCATTGATGGCACGACAGATGTAAGTTCACTACTTTCTTGTCTTTCTAAATTAAAGATCTTCACCTCTAATATACTCACTTTAACCCATCCTTAAGGCTAGCACCTCCAAAAGCTGCCTTAGTACAAAGAAATAACTATGTAGAAAGTAAATTTTAGGCGGGGAAATATGACTCAAAAGCCAACTAAAATATCCTTCTTTGTGGAGAATTCCATTATTGTTGACCTTGGTTTCTTAGGTTCATCTGTCAATAAAGGCAGTGGTTTTCTTTCACGGTGACCAGAGAAACAATATGAAGTAAGTGTGCATAGGTACCAGTAGGAAAGGGAAAAGCATAAACTTTGACACCTGATATAGGCAAAATAATTAGAAAAAATTAACCTCATAAAAAGAACATATTATAAATCTTAAAATATTTATCCACATATATGTGGTAGAAAATGCCTCAAACTTGTATATATATTTGGACATCAAAGAAACTTAGAATATATTATAGATGTCTTGGTTGATACATGCCAGTATGGTTTAATTATGATTATTTCTAGTGTTTGTGCATTTTGTTTGTTTGTTTTTTGTCTTTTTTTGAGAACTAATACTTGAAAGATTTCAATAGTTTGTCCAATTATACAATCAGTGACAGAGATATTATATTCTAGTTCAAATTTCCTGATTCTTCATTATATATTTCTTTCTATTACAGTGCATTGCTTCTCTAGAGTGTGAATGTAACATTTTTTTTTCTAGTTTAAAGTGTTGATTTAAATGCTGGATTGTTCTTATCATGTTTTCCACATCATATACTTTTGTTCATGTTTATTTTAAGATACAATTGTAGACATTTTGTTAGCTCAAAACGTGTATAATACCTGTAACTTCCTGTAAATGAGAACTGAGTTGGGTAGATTGATGTCTTTACTCTGTATGACTGGGACAGACAGAGCAATTAAGTGCACTCTGGACCCCCAAGCTAGAGAGTGCATTTGGATGAAGTTCAGAGAAAAGTCCCTGAAGCTAGTGTGGTGCTGGTCCCAGCTTCTTCTGCTGTCCAATACAAATATTATTATGGGGTGTATTAATCATTTACAGCTTTTGACTTTGTGACCTTCAAAAGCAGGATATTTCTAAAATCCTTTGTAAAGTATTTCCTGATATTTGATTCAATGCATTTGATACTGAATTCTTCAAAGGCATTTATGCTTTCATTTAAGAGTAAAGAAACAATATAGACCAATTTTGCTAAGTTTTAATATTTAAGCCCCCATGATATATTGAGTTTCCATTTCATTTCTATAGGTAATTGCTAGTAAATGTGTATGAGTGTTTATGTTACCATTATAAATTTATTCTATCGAACTATATGTTCATAGAAATTACCAAACTAAAAGTACTACATTGAATTTTTCTTAGCATTTTTACTATTAGTTATCTCTTTTCTATACTCAAGTTTTTCTGCAGCATTGATAAAATGTTACTTAAGCCTTTTCTCAGCATTTTTTTTTTCATTTTTACACATCTTTAAATATGAAACTTGATTGATGGGAGAAAAATCACCATATTGTACCAACTTAACTATGTTTATACTTAATTGAAATTTCCTTATAATTATGCTGCTTCGAGATATATTGACTTTATCTAAACTTTCCTGAAAACTCATATGTAAGTAGTCTTTAACTTGAAGAAACCACTCAATAATATTAGCATGCCTCACTTAATCATTGTCTACATATTCTTTTAAGTCATTAATTCATATAAACAGCTCAGTAAAATTTGGGTAATTTTCATGCTTCACGCAGATAACATTTCTTGGTTATAAAGACAGAAAACAAGAAAATACAGATTTCCACACATAAGTGATGAAGTCACACAGCAACCAGCATTGATGCATGACTACTTGGAAGAGAGTAAAACAGTGAGCATAAAAAGCAAGTACATCAGAAATTTGCACATGGTCCAGCTCATGTATGCCCAAATAAATCTGTGTACATGTTTTAATTTTTTAAAAAATGTACATATGTGTGGCTTTTGTAATCTAAACACACTTCTGTATATTATAAAATGAGGAGTAGTGTCAATGTATACATTTTATGACATCCTTATTTTTCTAATACTTTGGAAGTAAATGTAGAAATACTATTATTTTCAATACACGTTATGACCATTAAGGTTTCTCATTATTTTTATTTTATTTTGCATTCTCATGCACTTTATACTTTCTTTACAGACATTTTTGTGGTCATGAGTTTTAGTTTTATCACTGGAATATGTTTAAATCATGAGAAGGTAGTTGGTAAATGTCAGTAGTACATACTTCTTAAAATGGGCCTAAATAACTATGTGCATGTGTGCATGTGTGTGCACATGTCCTCCCACACACATACACACACAGAAGCACACACACACATGCAGGTGCTCACACACACATATTCTCTATACTAAAATCAGTTAATTTCATCACAGAATAAATGACAGAGTAGTAGGCTGATGAAGTAGTATGAACAGAATATTAATGAGCAGGTATGTTAAAGAGAACAAAATACTTTGTTAAGATTGTTACCCATGCACATTAAAACATTCAATAGAGGTTTCTGTTTGCTCTGTAAAAATAGAAATTTGCAAAAAATGAGTTATGAGGCAATTATGCCACTCCATTTCCTCTAACTAAAATAGAATAACCAAGACTATGTAATTTATTAAGAAACCTCATTATTTTGGCTAGTGTTTCTAAACTTGAGAAAATCTAAAATTAGCAGATCACATCTGGAAAGAAAATCTTACTGCTTCAACTCCTGGAGGAACACAAATTGAAGGGACACATTTCCAGTATAGCTCTTTTCAGGAGAACAAGGTATTAAAGCTCTTTGTTTTTTCTTTGTCTCTTTCCTTGTTTCTTTCTTTCTTTGTTTCTCTTGTTGTGGGAGCTCCATCAGCCAATACTTTTTAAGATACAGGCACATTTCGGGCATAGTCACATGTACAGACCAAAAAAAAAAAAAAAAAACAACTGTGCCATCTTTTATTTTTTTCCCCCTTCTGGTTTCAGTTCCATTAACAGCACGCATTTATTATGGAACTCTTCGATAAAACTACATTTTCTTTTCTGAAAATATAGCAGGACAACCAAAACAACTCTGACTTGGCCATACCTACAAACTCTGAGGGACTGCTATTTCAGTGTACTTTCCATGCAGTTCTGAGAATATGAAGGCTATTTTAAAGGAATAAAAATTCAGAAAGTCATGAAATTTTCATTAAAATTGTAGACTTTCAAGATAATTTCAAATGATAAAATAGCAGTCTATGTTTTTGCCACAATCCTATGTATTTTTTAATCTATCACATGTCTCAGAAAACATTGTATAAAAAAATGGTCTGTGGCAAAAACTGAAGTGTCTCAAGGACATAATGTAGTTTTCATCTAAACTAGATCTCTTTGTATTAAGTCCTAAATGCCATGGAATATAACCTTGAAAACACTAATGCCAACAGCACCTCAAAATAAATGAAGCTTTTATAAATTCTGTTAGAATTTTTCTTTTTATACCCTATCATCATGTGAAAAAATATATGATACTTGATCACTAAAATTATAAGCAATTGTTAATATTATCCAATTGCTAATGTCTTTACAATTGGCCATTATTCATTTTAGAAAAAAAGTTTTTTGGAGTATGGGGGAGTATAGCATTTATCAATGCATATAAATGATGCAATATTCAGACAGTCATTTAGTACAATATCAACTTAGCTAAACAAACAGTAATTTTTCCTTAGGCTTAAAGTTTCCACAGCCATGACATGGTTTAAAGTATCACACATGAATTTCCTGCTAAATATTGGGCTTCACATGTAATCAGAGACCAGCTGGTTACCTCCGGTACAGAGGTGTCAGTATCGCAGCAGTGAAAACAGTTAACATGGTAGACTGATATTGCTGATCATAAGATTCCAGCTTGGTGAGAACAGTGGTGTTTTTGCTTCCATGGCAACCTCTGTAAGACCTCCTGACATTACCAAGGTTAGCATGAGGGCAGACTCAGCACAGCTCTGCCTTGTTCTCTCTATATCTTGCAAGCAAGATGTGGGTATCATCAGTAAAGTCTAATTTTGTCTAGTTCTATGGTAAAATCAAGGAATGGAAAGACCCTGTATTGTTTGAATGACATCTGAAGTGGTCCAGACCAGCAATTTTTAAAGAGGAATTTAACATATGGTACATCTGTTATTGAAAACCTAATTTTTTAAAAATAGCCACAGCTTCCAGGATGACCGTTATCTATCAATAACAGTGTCTTTCTTGCAATTCTTATTTTTTTTTAACATTTTGTGATTGACTTACAAAACAGTAGATTTCCATATAGTTTTTTTTTCCCCATACACATTTTAGTTAATCCTTCCTCAGCTGCTTGTTCCTCTAATTCCATTAAAGACATCTCCTGGTAAGCTTTTCCATCCCTTCATCCCTATACTGTCCTTTCATCTTTCATCTTCTACTTTACAGTCATTCTTCAGTATCTCCACCAAAAAAAAAAAAGATTCCTTTCTAATTGCAGGGTTTTGAATGAGGATCCAGCTGAAACCTAAAGATTCAAAACTAGGATCTCCCTATGAGAATGAAGTTTCAGAACTACTTTTTCAGCATCCTTATTCCCTCACTCCTTATAATTTTTTCTACCCTAATCCACTTATCAAAAATTCATGATTTTACATTTGTATATACCATGTCTATACCATATTTTCATTATGCATTCTTCATCTGGTGAACATCTAAGCTGATTCAATTGTATAGCTGAGAATAAGGCAGAAATGCACACAAAAATGTCAGAATTTTATAGTAAGATATGGAGGCCTTTGGTTATATTACCAGGAGTGCTTTAACAGTCATATGACAAGTTTAGTGATCATCATGGAAGAAGGGACTGAAAAAAATGTGACAGACAGATAACCAGCAGATAAGGAGAAAGGTTGTGAAATGTTTCTGGGCATAACACAGCCATCATAATCATTAGTTCACATGCAGTATGGAGCGGTGGGCCACTTCCGGCCACCTGGCTAGTTTTACCCGAAATAATTACACAGAAACTGTATTCTTTTAAACACTGCCTGGCCCATTAGTTATAACCTCTTATTGGCTAACTCTTACATATTGATCTAACCCATTTCTAATATCCGTATTGCCACTTGAATGTGACTTACCAGGAAGAGTCTAATGGGCATCCATCTCAGAGAGGAGAGTCATGACGACTGACTGACTCTGCTTCTCTCTCCCAGCATTCTGTTCTGTTTACTCTACCTACCTAATTTTCTATCCTATTAAGGGGCCAAGGCAATTTCTCTATTTAACCAATGAAATCAACACAAAACAGTAGACTCCCACATCACTCACAGAAGTTTTGTTAGTTACACTGGCTTGCACTAGGCGAGAACTGTACCAGCCAGTCAGGGATGGGGGATTTTCAGGCTCTATGTCTCAAAGCTACTGAGTATTTCTGAAGAAGGGGATTCATTGTCTTCTGTTAGGTACCCAATTCTGGAGAAGGGGGAGTCCTGGTCTTCAGTTAGGAACACACCACTGAGACTACAATGAATAGTTTCAAAAGATAGTCACTCTGAAGGCACGTTGCTCAGAACACCAAACTAGAAGATATAAACAAGATAAAATGAGCTGCAGAAAAGTAGTGGATTTGATGGTGGGGAGGCTTTAAAATAATCTGAATGCATGTATGATATTTTTAAAGAACAAATTTAAAAGTTAAGAGTCAATATGTTTCTGTGGCAGATGAATTTTAAATATGAGAGACAATTCATTTTATTTATTTCTATTGCAACTATATTTTTTCCATACACCTTATATGATCCCAATTTTACCAACTTCATCTCCTCCCACTCTCTGTACACCTATCTGACGCTAGAAAATTGTTAGAGGAAAGAGATTTATATGTTACTTTAAAAAGCTTAGCTTAAAGTGGAACAAAGGTGGAAAATAAAGTGTTTTCTAAGTGAATAATGAACAAAACCCAATCAGATCAATGTGGTGAGATACTCGCCTTTGATATCAGCCTCACATATTATATCTTCAGGTATTTTTAACCAGATGAGAACATTATTATAATTATAATGTTTCAATTTCCAGCAAAGACTAATTGTGAAGTTGATTTTCAAATTGATTTTAAATAAATTTTAATTCAAAATGACTCTTCTTTATTAGTATATTACAGTAAAAAAAGAAACATACTATATACTATACTTTTCTTCTACTGAGACTTCTAAAATAGATTATGACTTTAATCTTCGAATTTGGAGTTTTATGTATCTGTATGAAATCAATAGCATATATTTCTTACAATTCTTAGTTTAAATTAATTTAGGCAAGAGGACTTTTAAAAGGAAACATCAACTAATAAAATAGATCTAAACTCTTACTAAACTTTAGAAGTAAACAATAAATGCCTGATTAAAATTACATTCTATTTCTTATTGATTGAGGAAACAAAAATAACAAAATTTTCCAAACAAATTTTAGTATGTTACAGAAAGTGTTACTGCTAGCAGGAGTCGCACTAAGAATCTAGTCTGCAAGGATCTGGATAGTGTCCAGATTTGACATTTTTCCCAGAATTAGATTCCCTGAATGGGTAATTTTATATAGTCTGTAAAAAATAAGTATATAGGACAGTTCACTACAATTTACATATACCCAAATGAGCATTTCCTGAAAGACTAAATATTCTTTATTTTATTATATATTCTTATAAAATAATAGGTGCTTTTTTCAAGGTATGTGAAAAATCATGCTGCAATTTTGATGGGCATTGCCCTGATTGATTTGATTACACTGCCATTTTTACTATGTTAATTTACCTACCCAAGAGTATGGTAGATCTTTCCATTTTCTGGTGTCTTTTTCAATTTCTTTCTTCAGAGATTTAAAGTTCTTGTCATAACTTGCCTTCAACTTGTTTGGTTAGAGTTCCTCCATGATATTTTTGTTATTTGTGGCTATTGTGAAGGGTGATATTTCTCTGATTTCTTTCTCAGTCCATTTATCATCTGTATAATGAAGGGTTAATATTTTTTGAGTTAATATTGCATCCTGCTACATTACTGAAGGTGTTTATGAGTTGTATAAATTCCATGGTAGAATTTTGGGGTTACTTATGTAAACCATTATATCATCACAAAATAGTGAGAGTTTGACTTCTCTTCCTTTTCAGTTTATATCCCCTTGACCTCCTTTTGTTGTCTTACTACTCTAGCAAGACTCTCAAGTACAATATTGAGTAAATATGAAGAGATTGGACAAACTTGTCTTGTTCAGTGGAATTGCTTTGAGTTTCTCTTCATTTAGTTTGATGTTGGCTGTTGGCTTGCTGTATAATGCCTTTATTATGGTTAGGTATGTTGCTTCTATTTCTGCTCTCTCCAAGACCTTTATCATGAAGAGATGTTGTATTTTGTTGAAGGTATTTTCAGAATCTAATGGGATGATCATGTTTATTTTCTTTTTCAATTTTTTATATGGTAGATTACATAGACAGATTTTCATATGTTGAACAATCCCTGCATCTCTGGGATGAAGCATACTTGGTCATGGTGCATGATTTTTCTGAGTTCGAGGCCAGCTTGGTCTACAAGAGTTAGTTCCAGTACACACTCCAAAGCAACAGAGAAACCCTGTCTGGAAAAAATAAAATAAAAATAAAACAAAACAAAAAAGTAACCAAAACTAAAAACAGAGCAAAAACACAAACAAAAAGAAAGGCCAATATAAAAAATACTGATGACATCTTATGCTGAAGAGGATGTGGGGTAAAGGCAATTCTCCTCCATTGCTGGTGTGAGTGCAAATTGGTATAGCCACATTGAAAACCAATATGGTGATTTCTCAGAAAATTAGGAAACAACCTACCTAAAGATACACCAATATCACTTTTGGGTATTTACCCAAAAGATGCTCAATCATACCACAAGGACATGTACTCAGCTATGTTCATATCAGAATTGTTTGTCATACCCAGAATCTGGAAACAACCAAAATGCCCCTTGACTGAAAAAAATTTGATAAGGAAAACATGGTACCTTTATACATAGCAGGAAAATATAATGACATTTTCAAATTTGCAGGAAAAAGAATGGATCTAGAAAACATCATATTGAGTGAGGTAACTCAAACACAGAAAGACAAATATAATATGTCCTCATTCATAAGTGACTTTTTAGACTCTAAATCAAAGACAAACCAGCCTACACATCACAATTCTAGAGACCTAGACAACAAAGAAGACCCTAAAAGAGACATACATGGATCTAATCTACATGGGAAGTAGAAAAAGACAAGATCTCCTGAGTATATTGGGAGCATGGGGATCATTGGAGTGGGTAGAAGGGAAGGAGGGAGGAAGTGAGAGAAATGGAGAGAAACATATCGCTCAAACATAAATAAATAAAATTTAAAAAGGCAATATGGGTATGCTAAAATAATATGAATGTCTATATTAGGGTAGACATATTTAAATAAGATTACATATCCAAACAAATTAGATATAACAGTTCATATTATCTATATGTGTGGCTATTCACATATACAGTGTTGTGGGTCATGGTATGATATTCCCCTTTTAAATATTCTTGTATTTTTGAGATTATAATAAAATTATATCATATCTCACTTCCTTGTTTTCAAATGAAAAACTTCATATGACTGTGTAAGTACACACAGAAGTTGTATGTCGATTTCTGCCAGAAGCCTAAAATATCAGCATATGATTCACTACTATCCCATTCCATCTGCCCAGAACATAATGATTCACAGCCCAGCTGGTTCTCAAAATGAGGGCATGTAGGTAAACCACAGGGTTTTGGATATCTGGAAATATGCTGGTAACCAAATTGTCTTCCAATAACCAAAATTTGAATTTCTTGAAATACAACATATTAAATCCACATATGCATTATCACAAAAGATCATACAGGTAGAAAATTTATAAAGAGTTGAGGCAAATAATTTTTTAGGTTGCACATATTAGAGCATATGAAATAATTTTGAGAAAAATAAATCACATCTTTGAAAACTTTGGTCTATACCCATTACCTAGATCATGCCAGCAGTGTTATACTGTGTTACTATTCTTATTCCTAACTTGTAGTGTTAAAGTACTTCTCTGATACCAATAGAAACTTGTTTTTATAATCCCTTCTGATGATGCTAATGAGGAAATTCGTATGGAGGTATCTGGATTTATATATTCAAGATAATCTTAAATTCAAATGTGTGTGTGTGTGTGTGTGTGTGTGTGTGTGTGTAAATCTAGGCAAGATACAATTCAACTATAAAATTCTCAGCTCCAAGGACAAAATTTACCACAAATGTACTTTTCATCTATCTGTCTATTATCTATCTTCTGTATATTATCTATCAACTGGTTATCATTGACCTATCATTTATCTGTCATATATTATTTATCTGTCTGTTTCTAAACTATCTAAGTTGTAATTATGTATGAATGTTTAGACATTTCTAAGAACTAAAACCAACACAGGAGAATACAAACCAAGAATTATAGCAAGAGGATTTACTGAAATATTGGATATTACATGAGATATTGACCCCAATAATGTCTTTACTATTTAAGTTGCTTCAAAGACCACAAAGCAAGTTATACTGTAAAATAAGGACTAAGAGAATTAAATTTTTCACAAAATTATGATATATGTACTTTTTCTATGGTAGGTAGCACAACTTTTATATTTGTTTTATACATTTCACAGTGTCTAGCTGTACCATAGAACATTATGTTATAAACCTAATTTTTGTGACTGATTTAAAATAATTCATAACATTATTCTCACTTAAGCAAAAAGATCAAAAAAGCAACATCTTGGAGGGCCATAAATCAAACGTGTTTGTCTTTCCTTTGATGGGATATGACAAATTGAAATTTTATAAGAAACTGAATTGAAAATTTGGTAAAATATGAAAAACAATATTCTGTGATCCACAAAATATCAGATAATTGAACCATTTGGGGACTTGGAGCTTTTTGACTGTTATTAGTGACTGACTAACACATCTCTAAGTAGAATGGCGCATCTTGGTTGTGTCATGTCAAGAAAAGGATTTCTAACTGTTTTGGTAGAATTCTTTCCTCCAATACCATAATTACATTATTTCTTCTGCATTATTTGAGTTGGGAAGGAAAAAATAGAGGTACACTAAACTAATACATAATCAGGATCAAAATATATATATGGCATGTTTCATGTATGAGGTGTTCACTGAGCTACCCAAATTAAACAGCTTGAAAGGAAGTTGATCTATCTAGCTGGTTGTGAATAGCATATACTTTATCTGAGTCAGGGATATTCTTACCTTCACTCATAAGATGAAAGAGTGAGGTAAGGACCAGTTTTTTCATACTCCTCATTCACTCCAGCACAAAGCCATTATTTGAAAAGCAACTTTCAGCTACATTGCTTCTGAGAATAAACTTTATCTTGCTACAGCAAATCTGTGTATACTTTTCTTTTTCAAAAAAAAAAAAATCTGTGTTCAGAGATCATTATGGGACCATAAAATTCATCCCACTAACTTTATGCCACATTTTTAAAGGCATTTAAAAGCAGAGCTGAAGACTAGACCTACAGCTATGTCTGACTATTTTAATTTGTAAGTAATTGACTCATTTTCTTAGATTACAAAGATAGCATTCTCTCCTCTGAAATGTGGCCATAACCACCAGCTGCAGCACTTGTAGTAACAGGTTAGGTGAGAACAAGAGCATTTCAAAAGTGGCTACTGAAATTTAGATAAAATGAGTGGACTAGAGAACATGTTTTGCATTTCTTCTTCTTATCATTTCTTTAAAAAGATTTATGCAGGATGAAACCCAGAGTTTTGTCCATGCAAGGTAAGTGCTTTACCACTGGCTAGCATTCTAATTTTATGCTCTGCATTTCTCTTCCAAGGCTTTTTAGTTATTTTCGTATGGTTTTATTTTCCTTTTTACACAGGATGGCAATAACTTTTTGAAAAGTAAAGTTCCTTCTCCAAAGCCATAGAATTACTTAGGGCAAACTATATTTGATTCCTATGGTTCTTCTTTGTCTACTATTACTCCAGGAAACAGTTTATCTGCATTCTTACAGGGACAGTTAAGGCACATATGGTTTGTTCAAATGGCTGATGCTATAGTCAAATAATTCATCTTTCTTCTTGTGCTTCATTAAATTGGAACCAAGTGACTAATATTAGGGTGTGATATTCTTTCAAAAGAGTTGACTGTCTAATGACATCATACTGCTGATTCTCTTAACATTACATAAGACAAGTATATGAGCATTCCTTTATAAAAATTTTGTCTGTATAATTTTCACATATTTAAATGTTTTTTTTAATTACAGAGTAATGTACCTAAGTTGGATAAATTTCCTTTATTGGGTAAACATCATTAATTAGTTTTATGGGATTTATAAGAGTAGGCCTTTTGAAATATTTTTATTTTTTAAAAAATAAACAGTGATTGCTGTTTCCACCTCTTACAGGACATCTTTGAGATAGTGTTTTTAATTACTTCATGGTTAGATAACTTTCATCGTCCATATATAGCTACCTACAAATACTGTACAGAGAGGAAATGTCTCAAAATTAAATGAAAAAAAATGCTTATTTATTATTTACTTCTTGTTTGTTTATTAAATTGTTTATTTTTCAGTACTAGAGATAAGTTCAGGCTCTAGTGTTGTACGGAAATAATCACAGCCCCTGCCCCCATATATTCTCTCTCGCCTGGGAAGGGTGGGGGAAGAGTAAGAGTTAACTGTGGTCCGGAAATAATATATGAGAGAAGAATCTATCTTCAATAAAACTGAGAGAGAGAGAGAGAGAGAGAGAGAGAGAGAGAGAGAGAGAGATTTGTAAATGTAAATTGAGCTTTCGTTTCTCAGCCACCCAGACTCAAATCATCGCACAGAACAAGCAGCACTGAAGTAAAAATAGCTTCATCTTTCCAGTCATCTGAATAAAGCATAAAGTTTATTGAATTAAACTCAGGTGAAATCTTTAAAAATTGAGACTTAAACTCTGAATTAAAATTATTAGCAATATATAATAATAATTTGCCAGTGTCCTAATTGCAATATGTTTCAAGATTGAAGATCAGATTCAACATAAGACTACAGAAAGACAAGACACGCTGTTAAATAAAATTCTCTTTTCTTTTTTTTTTTTACAAAACAATGTTTAAAATTTTGAAAATAATAATAAAGAAAAATAGTGCTTACCCCGTATGCAAACGGGACAGGAAAAGTGAATAATGAGAAGATGAAGAAATTTTTCCCCAGGTTCTCGGGTGTGGAGCTTCAGAAGGAGGCAGAAAAAAAACAACAAACAAGAACACAGCCCTCTTTAGTGTTCTCCCACCGGAAAAGTAAAGCAGAACAACTGAGCAAAATGGATGTGACCCTGGCTGCCTGTTTCCATGGGTGATTGGTCCCCTTTCATTGGCAATCTGACAGCTTCTAATGGCAGCATCCATTCATTTCAACAGAACTGTTTGTAAGCATCTTTACCAATCATACATACAAATCTTTTCGAAATTTCGATGCCAAAAGCAAAATACTCCAAAGGGGAATCCAACATTTTCTTTTCTTTTGAATTCAGTTTAAAAACTGTAAATAAGACCTACAGGATAGTTTAATGATGTTTCATCATCTTCAGTTATGCAAAGTGTGAAGGAAGGTAAATTTTGGAGGACAAAGTTTTCAATTAAAGGGATTGGAATGTCGCTCAGTGACAGAGACCTTGCATATCTTTTGGAAGGCTTCTGTTAGACTTCCCCCAAATAGAGAAAATACATAGGTATTTAAACAATAAAGTCCATTCAATTGGTAGCTTTGACTTTTAAACATTGTGAAAAATATAATTAGTTGTCCCTGAAAAAAATTCTGAACAGTAGGGCAATATTTTAAGTTCTTTAAGTATTATGTGATTAGATCTGGATTTGAGAAAGTCGGATTTTCTGATGTACATTTGCTTTCTTACATTAGAAATTCTTATTTTTAAGTACATGAGAAGGAACCAAGTTATAAATATAAGTTGTTCCAGAAAAGTACCAATATAAACTTTCCTAATTCACGAAGCCTAAGAGAAGAATCTTCCTCTATCTTTTTTTTTCTTTTTCAACATGGTTTTTATTTAGCTCCCACCATCTCCCCCCAACCCGTTTGTTGCTAACTGAAAGAAATCCAGCAATGAATGTGTGAAATGTGCTTCGAATTGGGAGATACAAAGATGATAGATAGAAAGATTAGATAGATAGATGATAGATAGATAGATAGATAGATAGATAGATAGATAGATGATAGATAGATAGATAGATAGATAGATAGATAGATAGATAGATACAAAGAGAGAGAGATATGATAGGTAGAGTATCTGATTCATAGAAATATTGCTATGTTGAAGAAATACTTTATGCTTTATTACTTTGTACCTTTTATCTGAGAAAAAAATCATGACCCTTTCCAGATAATGGATGGTAATGAAGGAAAATACTTATTTTGGATTCATTTCCTGTACACTGCACTCACTATTTCATTAATCTTAGTGTGTTTGTTTTCTCAGCTCTGCTTTGTGATAGAAAGTGAGTGCATTGCAGAATGAATTAGAACTTTCAAAGAGGCTGTTTAAAGTGCTAGGTTCCAATTTCATCTGCTTTCCTTCTCCTTTCTCCTCCTTTAAACATTGCTGGTTCCTGGATTTAGTAAGGTATCTTTTTTCTGTGTTTGAACACCCGCACACACAGGCACGTGCATGCGCGCGTACGTGCGCGCGCGCGCGCGCGCACACACACACACACACACACACACGACACACAAAAACACATCTTCATCCTAAACTCAAGCAATGAATGTATAAGGACGACCTTAGTGTTTTGAGTAAAGTTCAGGATAGGCAGAAAACACTATTAGCACATTTCCCCACAAAAGTCAATGCCAAATGTTCATAATAAATTTTTGTCACACATTGATGATTCAAATAAAAAAATCAAATCATTCTTTCCTGATAATGGCCATATTTTCATTTACTCTCTTTCACAAAATGTTAGGGTTGAATAATTGTTGAACACTTTTACGTAGTCCTGATGTCAACAAATTCCTGTTGCTGTTTTCTTCCTTAAATTTATAATCATTTCACTCCATCTAACATCCCTAAAGAAATCCTTCAAATTGTTGCAGTCAACTACAACAAATACTTGATACAATATTTATCTATTTAGTCTTCTTCGGTGTGTGTGATGCTAGTAAAAACTCAAGCCTTAGCCGGGCAGTAGTGGCATCCTGGTCTACAAGAGAGAAACCTTGTCAAAAAAAACAAACAAACAAACAAACAAACAAACAAAAAACCGCCGGGCGATGGTGGCACACGCCTTTAATCCCAGCACTTGGGAGGCAGAGGCAGGCGGATCTCTGTGAGTTCGAGACCAGCCTGGTCTACAGAGCGAGTTCCAGGACAGGCTCCAAAGCTACAGAGAAACCCTGTCTCGAAAAAACAAAAAAAAAAAAAAAAAAAAAACCTCAAGCCTTTTTGCTTTTTAGGTAAATAGAATACACTCTCAGCCCGTCTTGATTTTTGATTACATTGTGTAACTTCTAGAAGTTAAAAGAGATACCCTCCTTATGTTCTCTGTTTTCTTTCTAGTGATCGTGTATACTGCCAGATTCTTTCTTTAAGTAACTTAAATATTTTACATTAATCTATATAGTAACGGCAGTGTTGTAGCACTGAGTAGTAAAAAATCCACAGGTTAAACATCATTATTATAAATCCACTGGATTTATTTACAAAATCCACATTTATTTTTGTAGGGTACTTTATGTTGTTATGTATATTTATGTGAATGGAGTAACTCATTTTAAATACCGGAGATGCGAGTATGCTGAGGACTGGACTCCCAGCATGATGGTATAAAAGTCATTCTCCTAATGGCTTGTGAGTAGCCAGTGGCCAGTGCTGTGCCTTCCCTCTCTGTACACCCAGCAACACAGATACAGGCTTTCTAAACTAAAACTCAGATGAAGCTATTTTGCTTCATTATTACTATACATTTGTTTCTTCAAAATCCACCATATTTAACAAACTTTAACAAACACTATAGGCAATTTGAACACCAGAAATTTAAAAAAAAAAAAAGTGAATTTCACTACATGGTTTTTAAGTTCACACAACTGCTGCTTTGGGGATCATCTTATGCCACATATTCCTGTTACTATCTCTAACTTTTGAAATATGTACAGTTCACCTCCTTATTGATTAATAAAATATTTATTAGAGTATAAGTCAAAAGTAGCCATTTCCCAATTTATAACTATATTTAATTTAACCCAGAATTTTTGTATTATAATGAATATGAATATATATATATATTCCAATATAATATATATGTATACATTCTAATAGGAAAAATATACATATATGGCTTCACTTTATTTTTAATCATGGATATGTCTCTCTATGAATATAAATGGAAATTTAGACAACTAAGATTACAAAAGTGATTATAAGTTTTAATGGTTTATTACACGTTATTTTAGAAAATCTGTAATGGAGAAACTATAATGTAATTTTATTATTTACCCTTCCTTTTCATCCCACCAAACCCTCCAACTTGCTTTAGTTATAATTCAGGAACTCTTTCTTATTAATTGTTGTTACATACTTGTTATTTATAAATATATAAAACTAGGCTGATTAGTCTGTATCATATTTCCTATATCTATGTACATTCTGGGATGACCATTTAGAATTGGACAACAAATTGGTATGTGTTCTTCCTCAGGGATAACTATTTCTCCCTCTCTCATCATTCCATTTTGACTTGTAGTTTGAGCCCAGAGGCTTTGGTACCTATGTTTGAAGTGAATGGTATCTTCAGCAATAAATAGTTACCTCTGTTTCTGGAGGCAATAGCAATATGGTACAACGGTTTGGGACAATCCTGTCAAACATCTTAGGGAGGGCTTCTCAAGCTTGGAGAGATGGCTTGGCCTTTAAAGGCTAAGCAATTGGCAAATACCTCTCTCTCTCTCTCTCTCTCTCTCTCTCTCTCTCTCTCTCTGTGTGTGTGTGTGTGTGTGTGTGAACGCACATGTGTGCACAGAACTCATAATTTGAAAGAGCCGTATTATTTTAAACAATTATATTTTTCTCCATGAAGCAAAAAATCATGTTTCTGGCTCCATACTATAACTGACCCTTGCCCTCTTTCTTTTTCTTCACACAGATTAAGAAGAGTTTGGCAGTACTTAGTCCCTTGGCTCATCATTTAATGTTGATTATATGAGGGATGTGGTACTAGCTACTAATATGTTACCATTTAAAACCAGCCGCATCCACATTCTGACTTTTTAAAAAATTCCTTTGTCTCAACAATAATAATTGTCAAACTAGAGAGAATTTGGTAAGTGGATATGACTAATTTTATTTGCAATGTTGCTTTGTGTACTAGAGAGGAACTTACAGTTCATTTCACTTTTATTCCATCTGGTTCCAAACTAGAAAGTAAGATACAGCACCATATATGGCAAGCTATGTTTTTATTCTTTGTAGAATTTCCAGGAAAGTCCCTGCAGAAAACTTATCCTAGTTGTGAGGTCTTCACGTGCAAGCTTGGCTATGGAAACCTTCCAACACAGAAAGGAAGAAGGCAAAGTCTCAGTAATTTAAGTGTATTTGTTTTATGGTTAAAAGTTCAACCCTCCAAGTGCTCTATCCAGGAGCGTAGCATGTATTTTCGGACAAACAGTGTTCATCAAAACATGACATTTCCTTTACACAGTCATGATGTCTGCTTTAACAAAAACAATGATGATTTTTTGAACATCCCACATACATAAGCAACATTTCAAATATTTGCATGGTAATTAGTTATAGCTGTATTTTCACAGCTGCAAGGCATTGGGAATGTATAGAAACATTTGATATGCTGCAGCAGTTTTCCGTTTTGCACATGCAATCTGTCTCAGAGTTACATAGATACATGAACATACACAAGGCTGTCTCACAGTTACATAGATACTTGTACATACATACACAAGGCTCTCTTTTGACTCGTTCTATTTAATTATCTCCATTTAGAACTAGAGAATTACTAAAGTTATATTGAAATTATTCTGGCATTGCCACTGTTTTCTGTGGAAGGTAAAACCAGGAAGAAAAACAAACACAGTTAAGGTAATGTATGTATATTAGTATAGACTATTCCAACTCTGCCAAAGGAATAATGGGGAGACTTGGGCCTGATTACTGAGGGACAGGCTGACAACAATGCCCAGGTATGACAGGAAAAACCTTTATGGATTCTTCTGCCTTATTTCTTCACTTTATCTTTATATTACTTAAAATGTCTTCTTATGAAGAGTGTTTTATGTTTTATTGTTATTCAAAGGAAATGCATGGGGCAAAAGAAAACCAGTGGGAGGAAATATTGAACACTTACTTACTTGTGCTTAGCAAGAGTTGCATATTCAGCCACATTCGCATTCATGGGTATGTGTAGGAATATGTTCATATATGGATATATATTTCTCCCTTATGTTCTAAGTACTAGCTAATTTTAATCTAGCACTTTTTAGGTGTTAAATAATTATTTGGTTAGGTTAAAATTAATGGGAAAATGTTGTTAGGAAAAATCACATATGATTATACTTAAAGGTTATTTAAATTGTTTGTGTGTGTGTGTGTGTGTGTGTGTGTGTACATGTTTCAGGGCTAAGCTAGAACCAGTTTACTTGCAGAAATGATATAAAAAGTGAAGCTTAAGTCAGTAATCACCACTTCAAATCTTCTCTATTATCTTACCAGAATTTTGAACCTAAGTAAAACACTTTCATTCATGAATTCTAAAGTAAAGATTCACATTAAAATTGAAAAAAAAATTCTCACAGATTTGCATGGCTTCACCAATAAATTTATGGTATAAACATGGGCCTTTACACAGTTTAGGTATATAGTATACAGACAAATGGCTTATACTTTTCTTTAATCAAACCCTCTCCAAAACTGTTATTTTGCAGAGAAATGTGAAAAGCTAGTTTGCTTAATTATATGGCTTCAGATAATAATTTATCTAAGATTTTTGAATAATCACTTCAGATAAAACATGGTAAAAAATACAAGGAGATTCATCTCCAATGATTCAATAACTGACCAAAAATGAAAGGCAGCATATGCCTTAATTTGTCTAGGAGAATTAACTGTCATTTCTAAAATAGCCTAGTAAATGCATGAGATTTATGAGTTAATTCATTTAGGAAAGCTTTTAGAACTATTTAATCATAGAGAGAAACATGCACTTACCATTCTTTCTAAAAAAAACTTCTTATCCTGCAATTAGTCTTTCAAGTTAAATGTGGTAGTTTTCATGTTAAAATTTTTGAAATATTTGCTTACATGAGTGTATCACTATGATTCTCTACAACAAACCTATCTTATAAATAATCTGCATTGAATAAATCATTAAATTATCTTTTAATAAATCAACAATTAAAAATGAACCTACATGATTAATAATATAAAAAGGTAAGTGACTTCCCTGTCCTGTCCATTAAACATTCAACAAGTGTGACTTTTTTCTTCCTCTTTCTCTCCCCCACCTCTCTCTCGCACTCATGTACACACACACACACACACACACACACACACACACACACACACCATGTCTTTATCTATCTCCATCTTTCTACTTCTCTTAGTTGGGGTCTCATGTTGAGTTCACTACGCCTCTAAGGATAAACTTGAATTTGAATCTTCATTCTTTCATCGCCCATGTGCTTGAATTAAAAAATTCTGCTGCCATGTTAGATGCTAGGAAGGAAAATTTTACACCTTCTAGGCAGATACTGCACCAACTGACTGCAACACAATCTCCAAGGGTTCACTTTTCAAACTGAGATTTTTCTCTCTTTCATAAATTTACTATACTATTCCATATATAACAATTAATTTGAAGGTGCTTCTTTCACTTCATATCTGAACTGTGTGTCAGTATCCTTATAGGTAGAGCAAATAGTTACCAGCATAGAATCATCACAGCTACTTTGTTAATTTTTATTTAAAATATATTTTCCTTGAGTAAGTCACACCCTTGTAGATTCCAGGGAATTTCCATTTCACTAAATTTTCATTTCACTTCTGAATGCTGCCCACTTCCAGTCACCTTGCCCAATATTTTGTCCTCCCACCCCTATTCTGATTCCTTCTGTTCCCATCCCTACCTGCCTTTAGTTCACTTGTGAAATTTATTCTTTTTCCCCTCCCCGGGACACGCGTGCTTTCCCCTTTAGCTTGACAAAATACTATGGTGATTCCTGGGTTGCGGTATCAGTGCTGAGGACAGGCCTCAGAGTCCACCTGTTTTCCAGAGCTACATCCCAAGCATAATATTATAAGAAGCTATAATATCCCCTTTACTACTTAACCTCTCTGCAACTGTGGATTGTATCATGATAATCCTCTATTTTACAGTTAATATACAATTGGTATACTTTATAAGGTCTGAAAAACCTAAATAGAATTCAAGACAAACTGATTTGTTTGATTTGATGGGAAATAATCTCAAATTATTTTAACTTTTGATATGGGACTCTGGGATAAACTTCAAACAGAATGGTAACTTCTATCACTCAGAATTGAAATGCTTCCCACCAAAATACAGGATTAGGGATTTCCTAAATTGAGACATTCTTTGCTAGTTATTGATACATTAAGAGAAAAAAAAAAGGATATAAATTCAAGGTTCCTCTAAAACTCTCCTCCTAATAGTCCTCTAAATTCATCTTAAATAGATAAGACAGAATAGCCAAGCATCATGTCTAGCCTCTAAAGTTAAAACACAGTTATTACTAATGTTTTTATTTATTTATTTATTTATTAAAGATTTCTGACTCTTCCCTACCGCCGCCTCCCATTTCCCTCTCCCTCTTCCAATCAAGTACCCCTCCCTCGTTAGCCCAAAGAGCAACCAAGTTTCCCTGCCCTGTGGGAAGTCCAAGGACCACCCACCTCCATCCAGGTCTAGTAAGGTGAGCATCCAAACTGCTTAGGCTCCCACAAAGCCAGTTCAGTGCAGTAGGATCAAAAACCCATTGCCATTGTTCTTGAGTTCTCAGTAGTCCTCATTGTCCACTATGTTCAGCGAGTCCAGTTTTATCCCAGGCTTTTTCAGATCCAGGGAAGAATGGATGAAGAAAGTATGGAATATTACTAATGTTTTTCTAAATGTTTTGACACCTTTGGTAATAGTGTTCAAGATCCTTGATTAAAATGTGCTTTGGTGCTTGGGATGTGGCTCTGGAGAACAGTTGGGCTCTGGCACCTGTCCCCAGCACCGATACCCCATTTCAAGAACCACCTTAGTATTCTGTCAGTGTTATCAGTCTTAAACAGCTGTGCTAGTCTGGATAGTAGCAGTGAATCAACCCATTACTATAATGAAAAATATTAAGAATATTAAAGTAATCTACTTGAGAGAAATCCAGTTCCTGTCCTGTCATAAGTATGATTGTTTCCTTGTTCTTTCATGTACCTTCTATTGTGCCATTGGTGCTAACTTCACTCACATTTTGAAAAATTACAAAAAAAAAGCATCTTCTTAGTCTTTGTATCTCTGGGATTATTAAAAAAAATGGGAAAGGAAATATCCTGAGAATTTGAAATTGCTCCTGTTTTAATGTATTTTAGCAATAAAGCAAAAGCTGAGATTTTAGAGAGAAAGAGAGAGAGAGAGAGAGAGAGAGAGGAAGAGAGACAGAGAGACAGAAAGACAGAGAGAGAGACAGAGAGAGAAAATTATGCACTTGTTTTCAAAACAAACAAGCAAAAATGTATTCGTTTTGTTGTTGGAGAGCAGAGGAGCCAAAGTACATGGCATTATCATGATCAAATTATAACAAACACCAAGTAAAGCATGGTCTGGGATACACTGTAGAACCTATAAATGAGATTTGTAAATATGCAACACAATTGCTGGCAATAATAAAATAGATTAAACTGTTATAACGGCTTTTATTTCATTTTATCTTTTGAGGAAGAGTAATATAATTATCATTTTAAAATGCTTCTGAACTTCTATAGTTATACTTCATTTATCTCACATTACTGAAGAAGGAGATTGTTATTAATATTAGTGAAATGGATAAATAAAAGAATGTTTAGAAATTAAATGCTTGGTGTTCCACTTCTATAATAGCATTATGTAGGCAAGACCAAACAAGATAATGAAAGTCTCCGGAAACTGTCCCCAGGGAAGATAGAAAGTGATGAAACAACAAGAAAATCTGCTAATATTTTTTTTAAGAACAGCAAGAATCTTTGGCATTACAAAAAAGAAACTTCTTCAACCCTTCAGTTCAGTTTGATGAAGGCCAGGAATGGTAAGGTGTGCCGAAGAAGATATAGCTGCCTCCTCTCTTCATAATGTGTGTTACAAACCGCACTCTAATGCAAATAGTATCAAAGTGATTAACTACATCCAGCCAAACATTAAGAGACTAAATTCTTATTGCCTCCACTCAGAAAGTTAGAAGTAATCCCTTTCTACTAGCTGTCCATATGACAAAAATATTTTTCACTATGCATGCAGGTTTATACATACCATCTTCAATCTTGCTTATAGAACAAGGACCTCTACCTGGGATGATCACATGAAGCAAAACCCAGAACATAAATGGCCCCCAGGTTTTCCAGATAGCAAAGTTCACCAAAAATTTAGATTCCCCCTAAGTCAAAATAATTTATTTTGAAATAAATCTTGAAGAAATTCACTCTTAAAGAAAGACTTAAACAAATAGTTTTATGCAAAAATAAGAATCCAAACCAGAAAGGACTAATAGTCAAAGATAATACTTTAAAAAAAAAAAAAGTGTTTTCTGGAGTTGAAATAAACCTCAAGGGTAGACTTTGAAAAATCACCCTATCTAAATTTTGTCAGACCTACAGGTGATCAAGTTTTACACCAGGACAGTGATTAAAACGAATGTGGGATTTCCCTCTGTATGCTGTGATTATCATTGGTTAATAAGTTTAAGTGCTTTGGGCCTATAGCAGAACTATAGGGGAATAGAGCTAGGCAAGAAAAAAACTAAGCTGAATGCTAGGAGAAAGGAGGCAGAGCCATGTAGCCCAGATGGAGCCAGATGGAATTTTAGCCAGTAAGCCAAGTGGTGATACAAGATTAATAGAAATGGGTTAGATTAATAAGTAAGAATTAGCCAATTATAAACTAGAGATAATGGCTAAGCAATGATTTAATTAATACAGTTTCTGTGTGATTATTTTGGGGCTGAGCAGTCAGAAACCAACAAGCAGCCTGCCTCCAACATAAAACATTATACCACTTATCCAGCAATGGGGGGATCAATGTGAGAGCTCCAATATCAAAATAACTGCATGAATAATAGGGTTTTCAAAGAAAGAGATAAAATAACCCTGCCATTTCCCATGAAATAAGTTGTCACGAAATGGATAAAATGATCTTTAAAATTATACAAATCATTGAGATTCTTGAAAATGAATGTCAAAAAACGCTCAAAGAGATCAACAAAATAATGGAACTGTTCAAAATGACTGGCAAACTCCAAGTTAGATCTCTGGAAATTACATAATTGGTGACCAAAGACAAAATAAAGTGGGGGGAGACCAATATGGATCACATACTGCCATGGAGATAATGGCATTAAATGAAAATTCAGTGAAACTATGGTTTAAATGTCAAATTAATATGGTATAAAAATTTAAAAGCATTAGTCTACATTTTCAAACAACATAGCATACTCTAATCAGGGTGCCAAAAATGCACACCTGACTACATAATAAGAATACCAAGTGTCACATATGAAGAGAAAATCTTGAAAATGACATGAATAAAATTGATTGTTAACAATGATCAAGCCAATTATATTAGTAGCAGACTTTTCGTTTTCTCCATTTCTTTACGAGAATTTTTCATTTCCTCTTTAAAGGTATCCATCATCCTCATAAAGTTCCATTTCAAATTGTTTTCTTCTGCTTCTTCTGGGTTAAAGATGATCAAGTAAGCGTTCCTGATGTATGGACCACCACTGGGTTCTGTTTTCACCATGTTATTTTTAGGCTGTTGAATAAATTTTTGCCTTGGCGCCTCCCCATCTTTTCCTCCAATTGGTGCCAGCAGTGTCTTTGCCTCTTAGTCCAGTCATTGTAGTTGCTGATGTGTCTTTGTGGTCTGTTCTTGGTTTGCTCTGTGCTGTTTCTGTCTGTGTCTCAGAGAGCCTCTGAGAACTCTCTTGGCCTGCTCTCTTGGTCCATTCTCTAAGTCTTCTCTCTTGGTTGCAGCCTGTGCTTCAGAGTTCCTCTGAAGTTGGGAGATAGAAGGGTATAGGGGCAGAGTGGAACCTTGTAGCTTATAGGGTACGATCGTTGGGGTGGAGGGATAGACTGCCTGCAGAAGGCTTGCCTGTCGGCTGGGTTAGAGAAGCTGAGGCAGGTAGGAGGGGGGGCCTGGGGTTTTGCCCTAGTATGGAGGGCCTAGAGAGTGGGTTGTCCTGCCAGGTGGGTGATCATTCACCTCTAGGTCCTCTCTGTGTAGTTAGGAGCAAATGTCTCATCAGAATCTATGGGAGCCAGAAAGCAATGGGAGGGTTAACTCGAAGCACTGAAGGAAAATTCTATAGCCAAACACTAATACTACAGGTTGCAAAGCTATTTCTCACAAATATCATATAGTATATTCCAGTGGGGGGAAAACATGAGATGTTTCTTCTAATTTGGATAACCATCATCAAAAATAGCAAAGAAATAATTCCACTTAAAGGCAAAGCAACCCAAATGGAATGTGAATTCTCATGAGAAAAGATAGTAGAGCTAATACGGGGACTTTTTATCCTTACATGGATACAGTGCCATGTAAGCGGTATGGAACAGTGTGTGTGTGTGTAAGCATGCAGTTTAACCCCACGCAAAAAACACAATGCAGTCTGGCAAAGCAGCACAGACAAATGCATGGTAAAGAATGATCTAGAAAGAAGTCAAAAGAGTTAGAAATAGTAAGTAAACAGTACTTTTAAGAAATAATAACAAACTTATTAGTGGCATGGATCTGTAATCCTGCCGCTAAGGAATCAAAGGCTTTTCGTTTGCTTGGTTTAGTTTAATTTGATTTTGCTAGAAGCTATAAATATTTACTTGTCCTCATTTATTTTCACAGATTCCAAAGACAAAACACTTTATGAATTAGTCCTAATATATTGTTGGTTTTGAGGCATTTATAAATGCATGTATAATAATCATATGACTGAAAAAAGGCACAGGAAACCATGTGAGTACTTTCTTCACCTCACAGGAAATTTTAGTTTAAATCTGATTTTGGTACTGATTTTTAAGTCTATTCAGTAAGCCTAAAATTAAACATAAAACAAACCCCAAGATACAGATTCTAAAATTTAAGTATTTAGGAGAAATACATAGACTTTTCACAACAAAACTTTATAAAGCTGTGCTTTTACATAGTTTTTCCTTCAGCTAAATGTCTGAGAATGTGGATTTTATGTTTATTGGCAAGTGAGTCTTCATCAACAGAATCCAAACTTTCCTTGAGCAGTTGGGAAACTGAGTTACATGGTGCTATCACTAAATTGCTAGCTCTGGCCAGGCGATGGTGGCGCACGCCTTTAATCCCAGCACTCGGGAGGCAGAGGCAGGGAGATCTCTGTGAGTTCAAGACCAGCCTGGTCTACAGAGCTAGTTCCAGGAGAGGCTCCAAAGCCACAGAGAAACCCTGTCTCGAAAAACCAAAATAAATAAATAAATAAATAAATAAATAAATAAATTTCTAGCTCTGTTATTTTCTCTTTTTGTTTCCCAGAATAGATTCTATTCTTTTGTTTTCTCATCCTAAATAATGAAAATTTGCCAATTTGTATATCTTTATTTATTATGTCCATTACACTAACCAGCTTAGTTTGCTTCAAAGACAAAACAATTATCAATAAATCCAATTTATAGTCTCATATTGATTAACTATTTGAAATATTTAAGAATAAGAAATTTGTTCTCATTCATTTATAGGCATTGGTTATTAAAAGAATTTAATCTCTCTAGTTTAGTTCTTTTATTTCTCATTGATACTGAAGTTCAAGACTTATAAAGTGACTATAAAGATAAGGTGAGCTATTATCTAGGGACAGCAGTATAGCTAAGCCATCAAATGTGTTCTTAACATGCATATTGCTTTGATGGCTAATTCTCAAGACCAGTTAGAAAATATCCTAGCTATCTAGGGACACTCCTTAGAAATTCTTCCAGTTTCTATGATTCTTTATATATTCGTGTTCATAATATTAAATTATATATTTTCTAATAAAGGGAAGGCTGATCTTGTAACTACATGTTATTTTAAAAATTAATCCATCCAAGATTGCTGAACAAGTCACTTTTGAATACACTTTCACATTTGGTTCATACACAGGAAAAATAAACATAAAGTGTGGCAACTTAAGATCTGAGATTAGGATATTGACTTGATTTTATTCAGCAATGCTTACTTGATAGCTTGAGCTCAGTGAAGGGGTAGGGATGGGAATAAAGATCCCATACCATTTCCCCTTGCTACTCAGTAAGACATTGGTATTCAAAATTTTACACTTTTTCACAACACTTCTGTCATGTTCATTTATCTGTTCTGTAAATGTTCTGATAGTTCAAATCACAAATGGAGATGGAATTCATAGAAGATGCAGAGCCTCTCCATTATAGATTCCCATTGACTGACAGCTACTTGAATATTAAAAATCTCTTGTGTTTTAATATACATTCTTCTGTTGTAAAAGTTCCCTCATGTAAAATTAGAGTTCTGCTGAGTGCCAACAACTAAAAAAAAATCACCGAAGAATAAGAACTAACTTTTTTTTTCATTTAATATTATTTCATCACATCTGAGGGAATTTGCTTTGGAATGTGTCCTGCCCTGACTTTAATTTCTATGTTTGCAATATCAAAGCTTGCTCTCTGAGACTTCAGTGTTTGAAGAAATTTTCAGGACTACTTTACTTTGAGCATTGAAAGATATAGTACGCCCTTTTCACCGAACTCATGCCCTCCATAACCTTGAAATTCTGTGGCATACACTGGATTTTTTAATTTTCCAATTTACTTTTTTATTTAAAACCATTTTTCATTTTACATGCCAATCCCAGTTCCCTTTCCTCCCGCTCCCCCCATTTCTCCCCCATCCCACTCCATATCCACTCCTCAGAGAAGGAAAGACCTCCTATGGGTGTAGGTAATGGCTGCTTGTTCATTTCCCAGCTGCCCAGACTTGAAAAAAATCACACAGAAACTATATTAATTGCAATAATCTTTGACCAGGAGATAAAGTGTATTTCTAGCTAGCTCTTACATCTTAAACTAATCCATTTCTATTGTTCTGTGTCTTACCATGAGGCTCGTGGTTACCAGCAAGGTTCCAGGGCATCTATCTCATTCTTCAGCTACATGGTATTTCTCTGACCTAACTCTGCCTACTGTCTGTCTGTCTGTCTGTCTGTCTCTCTATCTCTCTATCTCTTTATCTCTCTATCTATCATCTCTCTATCATCTATCTGTTCAGAATTCCCACATGGTTATATTCTACCCTGCCATAAGCCCAAAGCAGCTTCTTTATTAACCAATGGTAATAAAACATATTCACAGAATACAAAGGAAAATCTTACATCATATGGGGAGTCAATACAGTCTGACCCAATAAACTGAGGAAGGACGAAGGCCTTACCCCCAGTATCTAGACTGAGAAAGATATCCCTTCATAATGGAATGAATTCCAAAAGATAAGTTTATCTACTAGGGATAAATTCTGCCTCCACTGCCACTGGCTCCTCAAACCACCCAAGCCACTCAACTGTCACCCAAATTCAGAGAGCCTAGATCAATCCCAGTGATCGCAAACTATCCTAAGTGAAACCAAGAAAGACAAACATGATAAGTACTTACTCATTAGTGGGTATTAGATATAAAACAAAGAATAACCAGTCTGCAGTCCATAACCCCAGAGAAGCTAGGTATCAAGGAAGACCCTAAGAGAGACAGGCATGGATCCATGGGAAAGGGAAATACGTAAGACCTCCTGCGTAAATTTGGAGCATGGAAGACAGTGGGGAGGGAAAGGGGGGCAGGAAAGTGGAGGAGGGAGAAGAACATGAGAGAACCAGATGGTCATGTAAGGAAAGAGAGAGCAAGTAAAATAGATATCTTGATTAAAGGATCCATTATGGGGTTAACACCAGGGAGAAACCTGGTGTTATGGAAATACTCAGGAATCCACAAGGATGACCCCGGCTAAGACTCCAAGCAATAGTGGAGAAGGTGCCTGACCTGGCCTTCTCCTGTAATTAAATTGATTACTACCCTAATTATCAACGTAGAATCTTCAACAAATAACTAATGGAAGCAGATGCAGAGTTCCAGAGCTAAGCACTGGTCCGACCTCTCATAGTGTAGCTGGGTCCTAAAGGCTCCCTTAGCAGAGGCGGTGAGAAGGAGCAGAGTCAATGACATAGACTCCAGGAATCAGGAAAGTGACACAGCAGACTCATTTATTCAGCAATGGGGAGAGCCTTATATATGCTTCTGCCAGCACCCATGTTGTACTCTGACCCTTTGACATTACTTGGTTGCCCCTCATTGGCTAGGCATTATCAAGACCTCTGCCAGTGGCTGTTGCTAAGGCCCATAGGCATACTACAAGATGACTCAGCTCTTGGCCTTGTAGGCTTTATTTTCCTACATACCCACCCTTTTTAACTTATTACATGGACTTTCAAGGAGAAGAAGAGTTTTTTGCTCCAGCCTTGTTGACTCCAATCTAAAAGAGCTCAGTGACTGTACTGTGCTTGTCATAGTTTGGCCTGCTGAATAAACTCTTACCCATCATTATCAAAGAGAGGAAGAAGCAATGATATGAGCAAAGGGATCAAGATCAGGAGGGGGAAACCCAGAGAGACAGGTGATTTGAACTATCGGGAGCTCACTGACTCTGGGTAAGATTCAACCGCAATTTCTAAATGAGCAAGGGAAATGACACATAAAGGAAGTAAAGAGATCAAATATTGAATTCCTTCTTTAAATTAAATGCCTTCATGGAGATAAAGCAAGCTTTAAAGGTATTTCTCCAAAAATTAAAAGATATAATAAGAAAATATCAAATAATTAAAATTTTCTAAGCCAAATGTTTAAAATAATAAGACCTTGATATTTATTATGTGAGATAATTTCAAAGTTTATGAAAACCTACCCTAAACACAATCCTTAGATGTGTCTGATGACATGTTTCTATGATTCAAGCTATTCAAGAGATTAGGGCAGGAGGATGTTGACTTAAAACCTTGCGTGGGCTATAGAATAATTTTTAAATTCAATCCAGGAAGATGGTGTGTGAAACACAAAATGTAAACTGTGCAAAGAGAGCTGGGAACATGCCTTAGTGGTAGGAGGCTTGCTAAAGCATGTATGATAACCTAGGGTCATGTTACAACAGACCATGGGGTTGCCCCTGTGTTTGGATTTTCACTCCATAAAGATTGGGGAAAGATTACTTTCATTGCCATTTGGAGCTATTCTGTCACTATTTTCTAATTTCTATTGTTGTCTACCAAAGTGTCTAGATGTTGCTGGAACCAGCATCAGAATTATTAGACCATGATATTGGGAACAAACAACTCTTCAAACTGATACCTCAGACTACTGAATGCTCTGCTTACAATAGTGTCTATCAGGCAATGTCTGTTTCCCCAGACTCTGCTTGACAAGACTCAAGCGAATGGAAGCTCTACCCCAACCAATGGTACCAGAACAACTACAGCTCAAGGAAGGGTGAGTTCCAGGTTGTTCTTTGGTTTTAAAACCATCTACCCAGACTTGATTCTTATAATATAAATTCCTATTTCTTTGCTTAAAGAAAGTCACACAACTAACTTTAAAGTAAGACCATTTAATACTACCTACTTCAAATAATTGAAAAAGTGTGCGTAGTTCTTATAACTCTTCAATAAAAATAATTATTTCTAGCTGAAAGTCTTCAAAAATTAGAAGTTTACTAGTAAGCAGCTGAGTTTATATAACCTCACTAATATGTAGGGGAAGCCCAGCCAATCACTTTGCTTGAAGGGCAGGATCCCCTGAGGATATTATTTACTTATAAATATAGCCGGTGTGCTCCCAGCCTCCCCTTCTGTTTTCCTGTTCTCCGCAGGAACCTTGGTTTTGTAAGTCCTCTTCTTATTAAAGCTGAATATTTTATTATAAATTCTGTTTGCCATTAATTTACGCCATAACACTAATATTTAATGAACATTTTTGATATGGAGACTGAAGAATTATAAGAAAAATACATCTTATAGTGTCCTGGATTTTTCTTCATCTGCTTCTTTTTCTCTTAGAAATCATATATCTTTATTTTTTTATTTATTTCTTTATTAAAAATTTCTGTCTCTTCCCCACCGCTGATATCTTTATTTTTTTAAGTCTTATTTTCTCATTTTAATTTAAATACTTTTGTATTTCATGCTTTTTGATACTTTCCTCCCACATGTTATGATAAGCAAAAGGGGAAATTATAATGTTCTTCAACCATTGACTCCTATTTAATTTTGACATCCAATTTTGTCTTGTTATTGCTTTTGTTATCACCCCATATCTAGAAGGCTGTTTGGAGCTGTTCATTTGAGTACACTTTGGTGAACTAATTTTTATTTTTTAAATTTTATTTTATTTAATTAACATTGTTTCATCTATTTTACATAACAACCACAATTACCTCCCACTCCTCTCCTCCTATTCCCTCCCTCCAACTCCCATCTACCCACTTCCTCAACAACTCCTTCTCCATATCTACTCAGAAAGGGGCAGACCGCCAAGGGGCTTAAACAAAGCACCGCACACCAAGTTGAGGCAGAATCGCCCCCCACTCTGTACCAAGGCTGTGTTAGGTAATCCAGCAAGTGGAATGACTTTCCAAAAGACAACTAAGTGCCAGGGACTGTCCTCATCTCACTGCTAGGAGCCTTACAAACAGGTCAAGCTACACAACTGTCACACTCAGGCAGTGGTCCTACGTATGTTCCCTTCAGGTTCCCTAACCATTGATCTAGCATCCATGTGCTCCCATGATCTCAAGTCAGCTGTCTCTGTGTGTTCTCCCATTATGATCATACACCCTGCCACATACAATCCTTCTTCCTTTTCTTCAGGACAACTCCCAGGACTCTGTCCAGTGGTTGGCTGGAGATCTTTGCATCTGCTTCCATCAGTTAATGGATAAAGGTTCTCTCATGATATTTAGGTTAGTCATGATATTTAGATTAATGTAGATGGCCAGTTCAGGTACCTTCTCCACTATTGCTAAGAGTCTTAGCTGTGGTCATCCTTTTGGATCCTAGGGGATTTCTCTGGCCCTCAACCCCTAAATGCCTCTCTAATCAAGGCATCTCTTTCATTACTCTCCCTCTCAAACCAGCCTTAAACTTACCTTCCATAGCCCAAGTAACCTGCTCCCTGTAGTTTTATCTCCCCATCCTCCACCTTCAACCTGTACCCAATTTACCCAGGATATCTCTTTTATTTCCCATTCCCAGGGAAAACCATGCATTTTTTTGAGGGGGGGGGGAGGCTCTTAGATGTCTAGCATCTCTGTGTGATTAACCTGTACTTATCCTATTATCCACTTATGAGTAACTAGATGCTGTGTTTATATTTCTGGGTCTAGGTTATCTCACTCAGAATGATTTTTTTCTATTTCCATCTATTCATCAGAAATTTCATCCATTTTATCCAGACAAGCTTTATTTATTAAAGTACAGATTAAATATTATTACATTAGAGTGTATTGGTTTTTTTATTAAAAATTAAAAAATAAAAGAGGGAATATGAGGAAATTTTGCACCAATTTTTAACTACTGAAAAACTATGGGAAATCTGTAAAGTTTACTATTATTACACTACATTTCACATTCAAAATTGTGCTGTAGTCAAAACTTCAAATTTTCAAAGCTACCCTGCTCCAGGAGACAAAGTGTAAACCATCTTTTTGTCAAGTTCCTCAAAAAAATGCCATGTCACAACTGAAAAATTACAAGCCTGATACAATCAAATCAACATAAAACTATCCTTTTTCTTTTCATATTGGGTAGAGTTGAACATTAAAACTTTTAGTGCTTACTTTACCTTACAGAATTAGTAATGTATGTCATAAAATACTTAATGTGTTTTAATTTATAAATTGATGCAGAATATTCCTTGGCAGAACACTTCAATCATTACTTTCTTTGTTTTTCCATTCATCAATCTCATCTGAAGAGGTTCAAAAGCCTCAGTCCACATTATATAAATTTTATTTTTCAGTATGTATCAGTTTAAATTAATCTGAGTGAATGAGTGGAAAAAAAGGCCATACCTACAAAGACATGGATGAACACAGACTGTAAATCCATCCTTGTCTGTCAACTCACTGCAAGTTTCTAATTTCTAGCAACTGGAAGATGCATTCTTGTCTAGAAGTTTGCTAACCTTTATACTAGATGCTTTAATAATAGATGATTATACCTTGTCCATATATTTCACTGTGCTCAAATTGGGCATAATCTTCATTTCCTGTCTTAAGTCATTTTTAAGATGTGTTGAAAAATGTAAACATCTGTTTAATTCCAGCGAAGTGTTGGCTATGTCATTTGAGCTAGTCTATATTTAGTATATTCCTTCCATGTACTTTAAGCATAGTGATTCATGTAAGTGGTATTATACATTTGAATCCTATACTTGAGTCATTAATAAAGTCGACAGAACCTTTACAAATGAATTTAGGATTGTAATTTCATTATGTCTAAAATAATGACCTATGAAGACAGAGTGACTTTGTTTAACTTAATGGCTCCAATTATGATATACAGAGTATAGACAGAACCTACTTCTCCTAGGACACAGAAGCTCACAAGCATCATGACCCTCTTGCTTTTAAGTCAAACTTGGCTTCCATTTTTGGCAGCAGCTCAAACTTATTACTACATAATTGGCACCAACAGCTGCCTCTGCTGTGCAAACCATATGACATCACACAACCGAGCATCCCACCATCTCATTCAGTATTAGCTCATGTTTTGTGCAATGAGGTGTGTAGGCACAGTACACACACAGAAGAAGGTACAGAAAATTCTAAAATCAGAGTCATAAAATCAGTCCAACAATATTTCTGATGGTATCTGATGCCTATGCAATACTGCACTTTCCTTAAAACTATGTTTCTATAATCCTTTACTACTTTACCATGTCTGATGTAAAAATAAGAAGAGAAAGTAAATTTCGAGGATAGTTAAAATGAACAATGTAATTTTAAAGGATGTAATTTGTGCATTTTGCATATAAAGTAAAATTGCAAATCTTTCTTGACCTTGTGAACACAATTTGAAATAATCAAGAGGAAACACGTAAGGTTAAGTAAAGCTTTAACTAGATAGTCTTTGAAGCATATGCAGCTTTACCCAGATGATGATAAGGTGAACTGAAATCTTTAATTCAGATGTGCATCTCCTTCTGGATCCATAAACTAAACATTTATCCATATGCCCTCTCAGTGGGATATATACCTTTGGCCCATAATAAAATCTACCTTAAAGACATTTGCTTAAAAAAATCAAGAACAAAACAAAACATAAAGCAACAACAACAACAAAAACAGATGTTACTCCTAATCACAATACAATATATGTGTTATAAGCTTTGGAAATACATCCTAGCTCCAATAAACAAGACTCTTTAGCTCTTTGCAGCAAGTCAGCTTTGTTGATTAACAATTTATTTATTCATCTACTCAACAGCGTATATTTAAGGTTAATATATTATGTTAAGGAAATAAAAATCATGGGAGTCTCTAAAACATGGAAGCAGTATATACAGACTCTTAAATATCAGATTAAAAGGTGAATGTTAATGTGTATAAATCAGAACAACGTGTATGTTTATGTACGCCACTACAGGTAAAATTACCTGTTCCTACAGAGAAAAATACTTAAATAAATCTTTTTAAATTCTCTCCATATTTTGTAAGCAAACATTTTTCTATAACTTTAGTCATTTGCCTCATACAATTAAAAGATTAATTTTTTAGTAAGTTTTCCTGTTTTACTTCTCTTGCCATAAGGCTCACGGCACACCAATGAAATAAAACTCTTCATGATTCTTGCTCATTTCCAAACTATCAAGTTACCCATTGATGACTGATTTTATGAAAACAGTTTACATAGGTTTAAAAACTAGAGAAATGTTTTTCTTAGCAAAATCAATATAATTTTCAAGATAATATCCACAGCATCAAATTGTATCCAAAAAATCTGCTATTTTAAAAACTCTCACAGTGACTGGAGGGGGGTCAAAGTGCCAGCTGTGCAAGTCTGAACATCTGTTTCAACCTAAGACCCCAGGTAGAAGCCGGACATGATGATGCACAGCTGCAATTCCAGGGCTCCTAATGTGAGGTGAGAAGCAGAGACAGATGAAGTGATGAGAAATTCAGGAGTTAGCTCATCTGGATCAAGTCACATGGAGAAAGAAAACAGGATCTCCAACTTAAATTCAGTGGAAAGAGGGAAATAACTGAAAAAGTTGTTTACTGAGCTCAGTAAATGTTCTGTAGCACACACTCTTTCATATTAATTAATATTAATTAATTTATTAAAGCTTTCTCTTACACAAACGCACTTAATGACCACTGACTGGGCCTTCACTGATTTCTGATATTTTTTAATATTGGTTGTATACGGACTTCATGTATATAAATCCCTCTCTCTCTCCTTCCTGTATCTCATGCGTGTGTTTGTGTATATCCATGTGTGCAAGTATGCATGTAATCTTACATTCATGTACATGGTAATGTCTGTGACTCAATACTTGAAATCGGATATATTTGATATAGATGATAGATAGATAGATAGATAGATAGATAGATAGATAGATAGATAGATAGATAGATATGGGAAAAATTACATCACAGAAATTTTTGTTTCACTGTTTATAGATATGTTTACTAAACATTCATGACCCTAACTACTACCAGCTTTTAGCATCAGGATTATAACAGATAGCATGCCTTCTGGCTAAAGATACTTATCCTATCCTGCATTCCTCATTTGCCTAGTTTTTCAAAGATGTGAGATTATGCTTCAATAGTACTGGTTGTTATCTGCAGTTTTCATTATATTAGTGACCTTTTTGATTATTATGTGACAATAATACTGATTTTATTAAATAAATTGAGATATATACATCTCCATTTTCTCTTTTGGAAGAGATTGTGCACAAAAAATATTGAATATATGTAATATGTTTTATAGGGATCACCACCAAAATCATTAATGGTTTTAAATATTTTTCAAAAACTTTATTTCTAAATAATATTATTTTAATCTTCACAGATTTTGAGAATTTTATGTCTATTCACCCCATTTATACTCTGAAAGATGTGCAAAATATTTTTGTAATATCATCATATAATTTTTAACACCAATCAGGAGGATATAGTGTAAACCTTTTTGTCACTAGAATTAATAATCTGTTCAATTTCTTATTCACTATTTATAGAGATTTTTGTTTTCTTGAGTCATAGAATACTGCTTATCTTGTTGGTTTGTGTCTTTCACATGCCATTGGTTTCTATATCAGTCTCTGCTCTGATTAATACTACGATCTCTCTACTTTCTTAGGCTTAGTGCTATTTATTTCCCTCAAACTATTTTTCACATGTTACCAAAAATGCTAATGTAATTTTCATTTTCATTTATTTTAAAATAGTTTATGCCTATGGCTCATCATAAAAGTTATGAAGTGTGAACCCATAAAAGTCTATTTACCAATTTATTAAGGAGTACAATGAAAAGACAAACTCATGAATATAGAACAAAGCAGATGCTGCTGCTAATCAAGCTGGCTTTATCCATCAGCTAGGCCCAAGGGTAAAGAGCATCAATGGCAAGCCGATTCTTTGCCATTTGCTCCAGCTCTGACCACACCAAAAGAGAGAGTGCAGGACAATCTCCTCAGTTTTATCTAATCATCTGCTCAGAGAAAATCATGTCCATCGGGCAAGTAAACCCCAAATATCATTGGCTAATTGAATTTTCCTTTTTTTCTAATTAATAAGGTTCTAATCCTAACATGCACTGTGTACTATAAGAACTATCAAGTATTGTCCATAAAATATAAAAGGTAGTAACACACAAAAAAAATTAAACTGCAATCAACAAGAACAGCATCAAGCAGGAAACACATTTTGTGTGTTCATTATAAGAAATAATCTAATAGCTGTCCTATCCTGAAGAGTCCAAGTCTTGTACCTAATACACCTTTGGCTAAGACACAAGAGGACTGTAACTATCTAGTCTTCAACCCCATCAAAAAACCTGAGTAGGAAAATAGCATTACCATAAGCAGGAAGTACAAACAAGTGACTTCCAAAAGGTACAAGAAATGACAGATGGAGTCTGCTGCCTTTCTCAATGTTTCTCTGTAATGTTGGCACATTCAACTTCGGCTATAAGCCTAGAATATCTGATCATTTCTGAAAATGACAAATTATTTTCAGAAGCAGGAAAATTTGAAAGACTGTCCTATTCTGTCTTGGCAATATTCAGCAGTTGTTTTTTCTTGTATCCTGTTTGTTTGGATTGGACAGTGTGCTTACTGTCAGCAGTTGAGGCAAGGACAGTTTTTTTTTTCTTTTTTTTGCACAATAGTTCAGAAGGAAAATTGTATATATGGAGTGTCTTTGGTGCCTATCATACTCTCAGGAGTAGAATGGTGCTGCCAACAGCAGTTGTGTCTCATGTCAACAGAATTTTAAGTTATTAAAACATTTAAATGTCATGTTCAATAGGTCTTTGAAGGGTTTGAAGATTATCTATCGATATAGAGTATATCTTTGTGTATCTAAAAAACTAAAAACGTAGCTAAGTATGATAAATATGGGTGATTATCAATCTGTATTTCTTTTTTATATAAATTTTTACATACTAACCCCAGTTCCCCTTCCATCCTCTTCTCCCACTCCACAACTTCCCCTTCTCCAGTCCTTCATTCACTCCTCAGAGGAGGTAAGTCCTACCTTGGGGAATCAAAAAAGTCTGGTATACTAAGTTGAGGCAGAACCAAACCCTTTTCCCCATATCAAGGCTGAGCAAGATATCCCAACATAAGGAATGGGCTCCAAAAAGCCAATTTATACACCCAGAATATGTCCTGGTCCTTTTGCCAGCACCCTGCAACAGATCAAGCCACATAACTGTCATCCTCATTTAGAGGACTTAGTTCAGTTCCATGCAGGGTTGCCAGATATCAGTAGAGTCTGTGAGCTCCCGCTTACTTGGGTCAGCTGTCTCAGTGGTTTACCCAATCATGATCTTGATTACTCCTTGGTCATATGATTCCCTACTTCTTTTCAACTACTCCAGGAGTTCAGCCCAGTGCTTGGCTGTGGATCACTGCATCTACTTCCATCAGTTATTTAAGCGTATGAATTAAGAGACTGGTTCTAGTCCCTACCCAGTGTTCCAAAGGTGAAATGCTTCTCAAGAGTGAAAGAAAAGGTTAAAAGATTTTATAGTAACTTCCACAAAATCTGATGGTCATGTTATTTATTGTGCTGTTTCTAATCTACTCCAATAATCCTGTCCTACTTGTAATTCCTCCTAACTTCTTCTACCATCATCTTCTTCATTTTCCTACTTTTTTCTACATTCTTATCCTTTTACATTTCTGCTAATTTCTGTCACCTTCTCCCTTTAGCTACTACTTCTTTTTTTTCAGTCTCCCAAAATCCTTTTATTTCCCAGAGGTGAAGCAAAAGAGTTACAAGAATAGCTTTCATTGGTCAGAAACACATTCCTAGGCTAAGTAATAAAGATAGAGCCATGCCATGGTAACATAAGGGTCCAATGTTATAGAGGTGAGACTGTAGTCAGAGGGCAGGGGATACAGTAAGATAAACTTAGAGACATAGGTCTTTACTTAACAGACTGGCAAACAAAGAATAGGGATGTTTTAGGGTTAACGTGGGGTTATCTTGGAACAGCACTTTCCTGTCTGCTGGCCAAGTGAATCCAGGATGCTTTTACTCTATATCTGTCTGAGAGCTATGGTTCAACAACTTTAGACATGTTGTAATTTTTATCCTTGGATGTTTGTGACTGTCTCAAATGAGGTCCCTTAGCCTGAACACTAACACTGACCAACTGTCTGCGAAGGAAGATAATTACAGGGGAGAAGACTTCTAAATTTATACAAGGATCTGTGTGAGAGAAGAAGGGTATTGACTGTGATTCTTTTCTTGACAGAATCAAGCATTGCTGGGGAAAGTCATCCAATATGCCAATGCTAGGGGAAGTTGTGCCCAGAAAATAAAACACTGTAGTGCTATGGGAAGAATTTCCAAGCTGCAATGTGAGGGGAAGAGGTCTTTACACAAGAAGTCTGCAATGAGGACAGCTAACAAGTTCAGAAGGCAATGTACCTTATTGCCCTGCTAAATAGGACATCTCCATCAGAGGTGCATCTTTGGTGACAGTGTCCCTTATAGCCTTGCTACATAAGGTCTAGCCTCCATGATATATGCATCTCTGATGGCTTGACCTCTGAAGTACTCGAAGTACTCATTGAGCTCTCACTGAATAAATCTGTGGCCCATAGCACTGGATGTAGGTTCTAGGATGAAAATTATGGTTGAAACTGTCGAGTCCACCCTCAACCCGCAAGGAAAAACGCAACACCCGGAGCTCTTCTTGCAGCAGTTTTCAGGACTTTATTCACTTTCTCTCTCTTCTTTCTCTCCTCTCTCTTTTTCCTCTTTGACCTCTCTCTACGGGCAAACCTCTCCCAGCCCTTAAGTAGGCACGGGCTGCCAACCCCGAACTGCCAGGTGGGCACTGCCCATAGGTTCACGCATATGCAGGCAGCTGATAATCATTGCGTGATCATAGCATAGGTCAGGCCTTAGCCATCTCAGGAGTTGATTATACATCTCCATCAGGTGTGACACCATGCAGCTTGCTACAGTTCCCCCTTTTGTTTTGTAAAGCAACAGGTAAGGGTAGAGGTCTGATCTCTGTTAAAAATGAAACATGTAGAACCCTGTCCTGCTGTATGCTAGGACCAGTGCTCAACACCACTTTTATGACCCTATGCTATAGCCATACTGATGAATATCTTGCATATCACCATAGAACCTTCATCTTGAGATGGATGGAGATAGAGACAGAGACCCACACTGGAGCACCGGACTGAGCTCCCAATGTCCCAAGGAGGAACAGAAGGAGGGAGAATATGAGCAAAGAAGTCAGGACCACGAGGGGTGCACCCACCCACGGAGACAGTGGGGCTGATCTATTGTGAGCTCACCAAGGCCAGCTGGACTGCGACTGAAAAAGCATGGGATAAAACCGGACTCTCTGAATATGGCGGACAATGAGGGCTGCTGAGAAGCCAAGGACAATG
>NW_026067962.1:5397031-5409342 GCF_014885135.2 Alexandromys fortis
ACAGCCAAGCTGAGCCAATTGCCAGAGCTGCGGCTGTGCTTGCAGCAGCAGCAAGGGCAGTCAAAACTGGTAGCAGAGGGCCCAGCGCAGAGGAGAGGAAGAGGAGGCCATCTTGCTTTCCCCTCCCTGGCTTTCCTCTGTCTGCTCCTGTCATTAGGAGTGGCTTTGCCATGACCCTGGGAGCAGTCAGAAACCACTGTTCCTTCAGCAGTCCCCAAAATAACATACCCCAGCATCCATACCCCCGTGGCTCATTTATTCCTGTCAGCTGAGTGCATGGAAGACACCTTCTCCCTCGTGCACCTCTTTGGCTTCCCTAGCAACCCAGCTGATCCAGCTTCTGCTCTGAAAAGGGACCTGCTTAAACCGCATTTTAGGGAATTTGGGCGTTGTCAATCTCTCTGGCTACTTCCTGCTGAGCGGGGACAATGTGTTCTTACTGCCATTTTCAGTCACTTCAGGTGACTCAGCAGCAGAGACAGGGGAGAGGCGGAGACTTCACTTCCCCACCAAACTGTTAGGTGAAGGCCTAGTTGCCCCGGGCTAGGACAGAGGTCCTAGCCAAGGGAAGACCGAGTGCTAAGCTTCCAAGCCCTGAGGCAGGTGCCGGTGTTGCAGCTGCAGCTTCGCAGACCCTCAGTGCTGCTTGGCCTTGGAGTTGCCTGGAGCCCCTTGGTCTTGGAGCCACAGCTGCTCACACTCCACTGCAAACTCTGGAGGTCTCGGTAATTCAAAGTACATGAATATAACTCCATTCCTTAGCATACCTTGTTCAGTGGCAAAATTCATATCTCTACCAGGCTTATCCCAGGATGACACATTAAGATTGCCAGAGACGGCAAACCAAAGATCAATTGTGTCACATTTAGCCACAAACCTCTCCAAAGTGCTCCACAACAGCTCGTTAAGAGCCAGAAAAATCAAATGTGATGTTGAAGCGCCCATTCTAAAATCCCATTCTTCCTTTTATTTCCATTTTAAACCGTCCACTATTGCCATGGCCCTCACTTTAAACCGTCCACTTTTTGGTCGTGGCTCTGCTTTCCCGCTCTACCTTTTCTACAGGTGAGAGCATAAAACCCGCATTCACTGCGATTCCTCAATCTTACAGATGCACCCCCTGCAGCAAGTTCTGGGCTCCACAGAGAGAGGTTCGGAGGTTCCCCGTACGGGCCACCACTTGTCGCACCCCACCTCGTCCAGCAAGGAATGACGCGACCACCGGAGCTCTTCTTGCAGCAGTTTTCAGGACTTTATTTACAGCAATCTATCTCTATCTCCTTCTCCTTCTCTTTCTCTCTCTCTACCCTCTCTCTCTCTCTCTCTGGGCAAACCTCTCCCAGCCCTTAAGTAGGCATGGGCAGCCAACCCCGAACTGCCAGGTGGGCACTGCCCATAGGTTCACGCATGTGCAGGCAGCTGATAATCATTGCGTGATCATAGCAAAGGTCAGGCCTTAGCCATCTCAGGAGTTGATTATACCTCTCCATCAGGTGTGACACCAAGCAGCTAGCTACAGAAACCAATCTGATTACAAGAGAAGTGCAGTTCAGGCACCCTCTCGACTATTGCTAGGAGTCTTAGCTAGAGGTGTTCTTATGGATTCCTGCGAAGTTCCTAACACCTGGTTTCTTTCTAACCATATAATTGCTACCTCTAAGAAGATATCTCTATCATTGCTCTTCCTCTTCATCCTTCTCTCAAATTAACCATCTAAAATCCTCATTTTCCCATCCCCCCATTCTCTCCCTTCTAGTCCCCTTCCAAGTTCATCAAGGAGATCTTAACTATTCCTCTTTCCTGGAGCCCTCCATTTGTGTCTATCTTAGAGTCCTCCTTTCTACATAGATTTCCTGGAATTGTGCATTGTAGCCTTAATAACATTTACAGCTTTAAAGACTAAAGTTTCACATTATAAAAATAAACTATCTGTAAGCATATGTACAGTTTAAGGCCAATGACCTTGAAATTGTGACAATATACAAAAATGTCTTAATCAGAGGTGGAAATATATAGTGCAATATGACAAAAATATTTTTAATTGCCTCATTTTATAAAATTTACTAAACAGAAATATACAATAAGATTAATATAATTTTGAATATGTGTCAATAAACAAATCTTAAACAGGAATAAAAAATAATTTTATCAATTTACAAGAATCCATACCGTTGCATATTATCTAAGACTGACAGTTATTATTTTAGTTTACAAGTAGATAACAATATTCTACCTTATTGTCCTATCTGCTCTATCTCCCTTTTTCCTATTCCAAACAAGATTTCTGAGTCTAAACTTTATTGTTCCTCCTCCATCATTGTACCAATGAATTACTAAACATTGAAGACTGTGCTGGGCAAAGAGCTCCAGCAGGCCATGGGGACAAGGCCATGGGAGCTGATTGGGGTCAGGACACATGAGAGCTAGGTGATGTGAGAACCAACAAAAGTCTATTTACCAATTTATTAAGGAGACGAATGAAAAGACAAATTTATGAATGCAGAACAATGCAGATGCTGCCTCTGGCCTCTGATCCAGCTGCCTTTGACTGACCATTCTGCCCAACAGTCAGGAGCACCAAACACACCTGCTCCTTTACCACTTGCTCTAGCTCCAACCACACCAAGAGAAAACTCGACACTTTCCTCTGTTTTATCTGGTGAAGTACTCAGAGAAAACCACACCAGTAGGGCAAGACTCCTTAAATATTATTGGCTAAGCAGATAGAGCTCCCACAACAAAGTTAGAAGTGTATTACCTAATTTCCAGATAGTGAGTATTTTGGAGATATAAATTCATCATTCCCTGATACTTTCTATATGTAGTCAGAGAATCTGTATGAAAGTTTTTCTTTGTTCACTCCAGTCCTACATTTCCACGATTTATAAGATTTCTTGCAGAATTATCTTTAGTTTGAGAAATTTACTTTCTCTTTTCTTAGATCTTCTTTAGTACTTTATTTACTTTGATAGTATTTTTAGTGTGGATTATGCTTGAATAGTACATTTGTCAGTTAGAGAAAACTTTGCTGAAATGCTTATTTCCTTTTATTATAGCCTGGATAGATGTTTGTCACTTGCAATTAATACAAGATCTTCAATAAGCAAGTCCAAATGTTAATTTAGTTTTCAAAATTCCTTTTGCTGTTGTTGTTGTTTGTTTTGTGTTTGGGTTTTTTTGTTGTTGGTGTTGTTGTTTTTCCAGACAAAATTTTGCTGTAGCTATTAAGTGTGTCCTGGACCTAACTCTTGTAGACCAGGCTGGCCTCGAACTCACAGAGATCTGCTTGCCTCTGCCTCCCAAGTACTGGGATTAAAGGCGTGCACCACCACCAGCTTAGTTTCCAAAAGTCTTTGTGTGACAAATTTCCCAAGAATTTGGGGTATTTGAATAGTTAATTGCCAGTTGATGGCACTGCTTGAAAAAGTTTTAGGAGGTGTGACCCTGCTAGAGGAAATATGTCACGGTTGGTGGCCCTTGATAGTTGAAAGACTTGTACCATTTATATTAGCTCTATTTATGCTTACGTTTTATGAAATGAGCATTCAGCATGCTGCTCCAGTAATCATGCCTGCTACTTGCTAACCAACTCCATAAGGATCCTCTTCGATGCCCATCTTCCTCTTGAAGTACATTGGTGCTACCAGGAGCAGATGTGTCTCATTGTCATGAAAAGTCTCAAGTTTTTAAGGAGCTATAGCAGGACAGAACTTAGATAGGCAGGGAAGCTGGAACTGGATGCTGGAAGAAAGAAGGGCAGAGTTAGAAAGAAGCCATGAAACCACCAAAGACAGACATGTCTCAATTTCATGAAAATCTTGAGTTCTTAAACACTTTTAATGACATATTCTGAAGGTCTCTGAAACATGTGAAGAATCCCTATCTAACCAAAATATATCTCTATACATCTAAATATTCTAACTAACATGACTACAAGCTTGACTGGTATAGATGAGTATTAATTTATATTTCTTAATTATTATACATTTTAAATGAACTACGTAAGCATAATATCTTAATCAAGATCAGAAATAAATATACACATAACAAAATTGACCTTGAATTTGTATCAACAAACCAAGATGCATACCAATGCAAATCTCTATAGCACAATCACAACCAAAAGTGGAGTATAAATTAGAAGTAGTGCAAGACCATAATCTCTTAAGACAGTGCCCCTCATAATGTCCTTCCTTCACACAGTCTCTCTAGACACCACAACCAAGCTTGGAAAAGGTTCTCAAATGACTGACATTATGGAGGATATACCTCATTTTTTAAAAAATGCACTGTTCTTTCAAATTTCCTTCAAACTCTATGTACATGAGTACTCCATTTTATTCTTCTGAACAGAAATACTTTGGTTTGCTCATTTGTATGTTTTCTTCTTGGTAATCTAGTTTTCTCTGTTCCAACCATGATTCATTCTTTTCAAGTAAACAGGAAAGTTGAATCAGAGGCGAAAACAGAGAAAAACAATGGTGGTTTTTCCTAGACTTTATGGACAGTAAAGGCTTCTTTCTCCAATTAAATTGCCAGGAAATAATGAGTTTTCTAGCTTGAAAACATACCTCTCTCAGTCCATTTTAGAAACTCCTTTCAACATGGATCAAGGATCATTTATCCTCGAAGGATGTTTCTCTACCTTAGTGACACTTGAACTTCAAGATTTTTAAGTGTTTGCACTCAGTTACTTGCACATTATTCTTCCATCTCCCTCTTATTTTTCCAAATGCTACAGAGTTGTGCATAAACTTAACCATTCCTAAGCCTTTATCTCCTATTCCTATTTGAATAAAAGGTTACTTAGAAAAAATTTCTAAAAATGAGGTCATTTTGTGGAATGAATTATTATATACATGAAATCAACTATAAGTGTTCATATTTAGAGTATCATCAGGAAATGGACAATTAAAACAGATATTTGAAAAGCAGCCAAAATAAGAAATAATCAATAGTTAAATACATATTGTTATATATACCTATTTTAATGTCTATAGAAAAATAAATTTAAAGCTTATTTAGAAATTTCAAACGTATTCTACAAAATACTCTAAGTAATATCCTCTTCTAAGTTCAAATGCCTTCAAAATAAATATTTGAATTAAAATTTTGAACAAGAATATTGTATGGTATCTTTAAATGATTAAATAACCTTGTTTCAATAGCAACAGAAATCTAATTGGTTAAAGAATGGAAATTGCCATAATCAAAAAATTAAAAGAGATTTATTTATTTATGACTGATAAATAACTGGGTAGATTTAACTTGTTTTCTGGTGTGAATGGAGGCATTTAGATTATTGAAACATCTGTACCAATAATCCTAGAGCATTTTTAGATACATAGAAACTTTTAGGTCATCCTTAACTACACAAAGTTCTGTCATAAAAAAACAATAAAATAATAAAGAAATAAACATAGCTTATATTTTTTATGTCAAGTCTATAAATACTCCTAATACTGTGTCATTACTATTACTGGAGTACCACATGCATTACTATTTATATTCAAAACATTTTTCTCAAATATTCTATAATATCGGTTGGATATTAGTTCACACTTGTGCAAAATTAATAGCTATACTATAGATTCTATTGAGTGAAAACCAATACTAACTAGATGATTCACAATACAAAAGATAAAGAGAATCCATGGTCTATACTTTGTGGAAAAAGTATAAGAACAAAGAAAATTAAAGGGGGTTTATAAAATTTCTTCAAGAAAGAGGAGAAACAAATACGATGAGCAAGATGTGAGAATTATGTATGTCTACAATAGAAACTATAGCACACATTATTCAGTCAAAGTGTATTTTCTATTGATGGCAATACTTCATCTCAGTGTATTTTATAGTATTTTCCAATTAAGGTTGTTTTTCCCTATTCTCATAGAATTAATAAAATCCTCAAATTTTCATTGTCTTTTTTAATCTCAAAAGACATGAAACAGATTAATTTCTATTACAATATTTTAAAAATTAATCTTTAGACTACTAAAAGAACCACTCCATGGTTCCTACAAAAATGCTTTTGAGTGCACACAACCATATTGGTTTTCACTCAATGAAAAATATTGTCCCTAACAGTAAAAGATGCATGGGGTTTTGCCTGCCTATTTTGAGTAATGAGTCAAACAAAACCATAGCCACTGTGCAGGTCAAATGAATGTTTATTATATAACAGGTAAACTGTCTATTATGTCAATAATATAGATATCTTCTTTCTATCCTTTGGCATAAAAATACATACTAATTAGTTATCAGCTGGCAAGTGTTACCATCACTGTTAACTACAGCAACATAAAAACAAAAATGGTGAGAGTAATGTGAAGTAAGTTGAGAAACTTTCAGTTTAAAAATCTTAATATTAACTAAAGTTAAAATCATCCATGTCTTTAGAGAAATAATTGATATCATGACTTCTGATACTTTGCATCTCTTAGCCTTGCCAATACAAAGTAACATGCTAAGTCAGTGTACAGATTAGGTTCTAAATTCATTGAATTTCTAAATTCTGAAGAGGACTTTAACATCTCGTCAGATAAAAGGAGCTTTCTGTTTAAAGCACTAAAAGATATCTAAAAAGAATTTCACAAGAAAGTGCCATAAAACATAAGGCAGAAATATTTGCTGGTCAACAAATCATGCTGGGGCCTGATGCATAATGTACCTTAGGTTTCTGCGAACAAAACGTATTCTATTTTTGTCACATAGAATTATAAATAGCTCTCAATTCTATTTCTTATGGATTTTATACTGAACTTGATTGTTTATAACTTGAATGCCATATGTAAAGACTTGGTTTCGATATGGAAATCACCAACTAATAAGAACTTATGCCCATGGTTTATCATCTAAATTTGTGTTTCTTATCTAAAATTGTCCGCCAATCATTGATAGTTGTAGAGTGGAAAAAATGAGAATGTGAGTGCAGAGGTCAAGACAATGATAAGGATACCCACTGAATCCTTATCTAATGGACCCCAGCTAATGGACATTCAGACAGGAAAGGAAACAGCATAGGTCCAAACTAGTTCCTCTGAATGTGGTTGACAATTGAATGGCTGGGGCAGAATGTGGGGCCACTAGAAGTGGCACCAGGATTTATCCTTACTGCTTGTACTGGCTTTTCTGGAACCTATTCTCTTTGGATGTATACCTTGCTCAGTCTAGATATAGCAGGGAGGGCTTTGGACCTTCCATAAAGCAATGTATCTTACCCTCTCTGAAGAGCGGATGGGGATGGGGTGGGGAGAGGTAAGTGGGGGGGAATGAGAGGAGGGGAGGGAGTGGGAACTGGGATTGGTATGTAAAATGAGAAAAGATAGTTTGTTTTCTTTATAAAGATAACAAAAAAGTGAAAAAAATAATACAGAAAATTTCCATCACTACAATGTTTTCCAATTATACAAATATTAAGTCTCCCAAGTAAACAACAGGTGGAGATGTAAACAGAATGTAGTAGGGTAGTCATCATGTGACTCAGCTTTGCTGGATCTTTTGCCAAACAACTGTGCTCTCTTTTGACTTCTGTCATTCCCATCAGATATGGCTGTGCCAGATAATGTTTCGTGACTTTACTTTTCCTACTGTGCTACTGTGGGGAAGAGGGTGTATATCTCACGACTTCCTGATCCTATATTCTAAAATACTCTTCTTAGTCACACACCATCTCATTGATCTGTGAGCTACTTAGCAAAGTTTAAAAAGCATCCTGTCTTCTCCAATTTTACTTTATTATCTAATCAGTAAATTTTCTATTTCCAAACTTTATATTTCTAGCTATTATTAATTCAATTGTCCTGTCTATTTCTAAAACTCGATTTCTCAAATATTAAGTCTACTAGAAATTTATCACAGTTTTTAAACAAAACCTGAAATATTTTACTTCACTGATTGCAGTGTGTATACAGATTGCCTCTATACTTAATTTGACTTCCTGTGTTTTCCACATTACTGATTCAAAAATTAAAAAGCTGAAAATCATCTCCATACCAACAGAGCTAGAATAGGACATTGAACAATGAGATCATATTTTAGCCATAAAAGGGTGAAATAATGACTGGAGACAGTTGAGTGGGGGAATATGCATGCAACTAAATAGAAGAGAATTAAAGATTTTTGAAAAGAAAAAAAAAAACTCATGAGAAGTAGGCCACACTGTTATTTCTGTACTCCATCTTCCTTGACTTATTTTGACTTAAAAGTGTCTGTCATCCAATTACTTCCCAGCATGAAATAATGTAACTACCAATGAATAGTGAATATTAAGCTATTTTAAAATGTTATTACACTACATTGTCTTTATAATTTTCTCTCTTATGCCTTTAAATTGAATATGACTTTTCTTATTATTTTAGGAGCTATTTCACCTCTACATTGTAGTTTGCTACTGGAGATTGAGAATTCAAAGCCAGTGTTATGTTTCCTCTTCTCTGTAATCTTGTAAACTATCATTTTCCACTCATCACCTAAGATCTTACAATAATAGCAGTCCTCTTCTTAAAAAATGAGGAGGAAAAGTATTAATCTTACAAACCTCATCCACTTGAAAACTGAGAGACTACTTTGTATTGTTTCAGACACCTATCTAGAACAAAAATGGTTATTGAAAATCATGTCTGCAACATAAGGCAAATGTTACAACCTGACCTTCATACTTGCTATTCTTTATGACTTTAAGCACACAGCATAAGTGGCTGACCTCTACTACAGATTTATTATACATAAGATCAATGTCAGCTCTTCTTTTCAGAATTAACCTATCTCATCTTATACAGGTTAATTCTGTATAGAAATTTAATGTAGAAGTTTTAACATGCCTATTCAATTGGCTTAAAGCTTTGGATACCAGTAGCCCTAACACAAGTTATATGGCCATACATTTTGAAAGAACAAATAAATAGTTCGTTGGAAAACATTATGAAAAAGAGCTTAATTATCATAGATTTACCAGATAAGTTCATTTAAACATAAGTAGATGGAATAATGTACATATTTTCTTGAGATAATTTTCTGCAATATGTCTCACCTTACCTGATTTCAAATTGTGCTACAGACTTACAGCAATGAAAACCACATAGTACTAGCATTCAAACAGACATGTTCATTGATAGAATAGAAATGAAGACCCTTAAATAAACCCACACATCTATGGACACTTGGATTTTTATAAAGAAGACAGATATACTCGTTGTAAAAAAGAGCATTTTCAACAAATGGTGCTGGTCAAACTGGATTGCTTTATGCAGTAGAATGCAAATAGATGATACTTATCACCCTGCAGAAAACTCAAGTCCAAGTAGACCAAAGATTTCAACAAAACAGATACAGTGAACCTGATGGAAGAGAAAGTGGGGAACAGCCTTGAACACATTGACACAGAAGGCAACATTCTGAAGAGAGCACTTCTAGCACAGGCACTAAAGTCAACAATAGATAGGACCTTATGAAACTGAAAAGATGCTGTAAGGCAAGGGACACTGTAATCTAGACAAAGGAGCACACTACATAACGGGAAAAAGTTTTATATTAATTCCACATCTGATAGCAGACAAATATCCAAACTATATAATGAACTAAAGAAACTAGATATCTCATAATCAAATAATTCTATTATAAAGTAGGATTTATATCTGACTACATATATAACTATTAGCTTAGTACTTTTAACAGTCTCCGGACTGTGAGAACAAGTGAGTCTCCAACTTTTGTGTCTTAACTTGTGACTCTTCTATTCTGTTGCTATGCCCAATTTTGATATGATAGTTTTTGCTTCATCTTATTATAAATTTACTTTATCATGTTTGGTTGCTATCTCTTAGAACCTGTCATTTTCTAATGAAAGTTAGAAAGGGAGTGGCTCCACACAGTAGGAGAGGTAGTGAGTAACCAGGATGAATAGATGAAAGGACAACTATTATCAGAATAATTATATGAGAAAAGAACCTATTTTCAATGAAGAAAAAATATGAAAAATATCAAATTTCTTCATCTCTGTTAACATAAACTGTTGAAACATATCTGGACCCAGCGAATTGTCTCAGTGTTTAAGAGCATTTGCTAAATAATCATGAATTCTGAACTTCAGAACCCAGTAACAAGTGATGAGACAAGAATCCTGAAATATGCCTTTAACTGTATCCTTTTCTGGATTTAATGTGCATTGGTATGCACCCGCATATATACATATATGTATATATATAGTCATATAGATGCATATGCATGATATAGATAGATAGATAGATAGATAGATAGATAGATAGATAGATGATAGATAGATAGATAGATAGATAGATAGATAGATAGATAGATAGATGTTCATATAAATAAATAATCTTAGAAGAAAAAATATGTGGCTGGGCTAGTTGTGGTTTTTCAATTCTACTTCTCTGCCTCATATTTATGATGGATTACTAAGATATTTTTTACTGTTTTTAAGGCATATTTCATAAGACATATCAAATACAAAGGCAACAATATAGTATAAAATCCATCTCAGTTTTCATAAGAGAACACCAAGACATAGAGAGGTTGAATAAAGTTTTATTGTAACTTAGTAAGAAGGTTATTTCATCTCACTCACTTAGGCTTCTATTTACTTGATAAAAGTGTCATTATCATTGTTTTACCATTCTTTTTGAAAATTCAAGAAATACAAAAGGAAATCTATTTATTTCTTAAATTCTATCAATCATTATGTTTTAAATCTGATCTTGCTTTTTATTCCAGCTCATACACAATCCTCAGACCTTGGAATACTGTATTCTTTAAATAAAAGCAAGTACTTCAATCTTCATCTTTTAAATTATAGCTTCAGAACCCATACATTTGGTTCAAAGATATGTAGACATGGTTGAGAGGACAAAAAATAATAAAATGTCAAAATATAAAAACCAAATACAAGTATGATGCTAAAATATACAATGATTTAGATGGAAATTCTCCAAAATTTTATATGTGAATAGGAAAATGTAGCTGAATCTATAATTTAAATATGTATAGACTTAATATGATTGATTTTGGTAGCCCAAATTTGCATTTATTCAAGCATACTAAATATTATTGTTATAATAGGTATCTCACATTCTAATTTATAATTCATCACTTTTTTGAAAACAAGTACATTTTGAACATATATATGAAAACATATACATTTTATAAACATATTTTGATATGTATCACAATATATCTGAACCTAAGAGAAATATTAAATACACATCCTAGTTAATCTTGCAATTAATCAAGCTGTACAGTTTTAATACAATATCAAGTGAATATGTCTTTTTTTTAATTTCAGGTTATTTACTTTCAATTAAATAAAAAGAAAAGGGAAAATCCAGAATAAATTAGTCAGTTGTGAGAAAACAACTAGAACTAATTTTTTTCATCTGAATCTTTAGTACATGTATTTAGATTATTTAATTAAGTTTTCAATGGTGTCACAATTGCTAAACACATACCCTGGGAGCTTAATGGAAATGGAATTATCTTCTGTAACAGTAGTGAAGCTGAAAATAATCTCTCTTTGCAGAAGTTCCATGACTGTCTCCTATTAAAGACCTCTTCTGACAACTTGGTGTTTAGAAATACATAGCCAAAATGGACAAAATAGTATCTTGAAATATTTTAAATGTATATATTCATTGAATATACTTTAATGATTCTCTGGGAATTGAAAAGGAATGCCATTTGAAAGTGATAATTCATTCTTTACATGATAGAACCATTGTGCCTGGCTGGAATATCTGAAAGGACCTATATAGATGTCCTCTAAATATAAACCCCACTGTGCCTATGATAAGAAAAGCAAAAGAAGTGAACAGCAGAACCTTTTCAAATAATGGTTGTGCTGTATCTATGAGTAATTTCTAAAGAATAATGAGATTTTAAAAAACTGGAATCCCTTTCTTGTTTAGACGCCAGATGGCTTCCACTGTGTAAACATGTGTTTTGTTCTCCATTTGAATTATTGACCAACTTGCAGCCTCTGTGGGGCATCAAACATCAGCATTTCATTTCATCCTACCTGTGGAAATTTAGTATAAGTGACCTTAACATGAACGCTTGCTCACTGCCTAAACCTCTTTGGTGCCTTCCCCCCCACACACATCCTTAGAACTACACCTTAAAAAAAAGCACAGGAAGGTGAACATGCAAACTGGCTAGGCTCCCACCAAGCCGGAACATGAAGTAGGATCAAAACCCCTTGCCATTGACCTTGGCTTCTCATCAGTCCTCATTGTTCGCCATGATCAGAGAGTCCGGTTTTATCCCATGCTTTTTCAGTCACAGTCCAGCTGGGCTTGGTG
>NW_026067962.1:5409705-5411654 GCF_014885135.2 Alexandromys fortis
AAAAAAATAAAAAAATAAAAAAAAAGCACAGGATAGCTCAGTCATATCAAATCTCACTTGGACAGGTCTATTTAATACATCATTTGTGAAATATTCTGATATCAATGTTACATATTACATTCATTTTTTTTTATTCAGAAGATCAAGTCTCTAAGCATGTTACTGCATGGTAAATATTTAGATATTATTTTTAAATGTGCAATGAATTTATTTTCTCCAACCTGAATTTTAAGTGAGAGTTTGCACCCTGTAATCAGACTGATGATTATTTTAAATATCACCATAGAACCTTCTTCCAGCAACTGATGGAAACAGGCAGAGACCCACATCAGAGCACTGGACTGAATTGTCAAAGTCCAGTTGAAGAGTGGAAAGAATGAGAATATGAGCAAAGAGGTCAAGACCATGATAGGTTCATCCACTGAAACAGTTAACCTGAGGTAATAGGAGCTTACCAACTCCAGCCAGACTGGGAAGGAACAAGCATAGGACAAAATTAGTCCCTCTGAATGTGGTTGACAGTTGTATGGCTGGGGTTTACTGTGGGGCCACTAGTGACTCCAGGATTTATCCCCACTGCACGTAATGGCTTTATGGGATCCTGTTCTCTTTGGATGTATACCTTGATCAGCCTAGATATAGTAGGGAGGGCCTTGGATCATCCAAAAAGCAACGTGCCTTACCCTCTCTTAGATGGGGTGGGGTGGGAGTGTTTGTGGAGGGAATGGGAGGAGGAGAAGGATTGGAAACTTGGGTTGATTTAAAAAAAAATTCTACTAAATTAAATAAAATAACTACAAAAATAGAAAATAAAAGATCAAGATTTTTATTGTTGCTTATTTTATTTTTATTATTTCTTTGGAAACAGGGTTTCTCTGTATATCTCTGGTTGTTCTGGAACTAAATCTGTACCAGGCTGGCTTCTGACTAAATGATCTGCTTTGTCTCTACCTGATCAGAGCTGAGATTAAAGGTGTGCTACACCATCACACAGCAAGATAAGAAGATTAAGTAACTTAGATTGTTGGTACTTGTTTTGTTGTTACTATTTTTATTAATAATTAAATCCAGTTTTGACAATTTCATAATTGTATCTGCTCATTCAAAGACAAATCCTCTATAACCTCCAAATCATCCTTATCTCTACTGGCCTCTTTTTCAAGTTCACATCTTTTTGTTTGTCTTGTGCTTCATTGAGTGTAACTAGGGCTATCTGTCTTGCAATGGATTTGAAATTATTCATTGGAGCTTGGTGGGCTCACCAAAGGATATGAAACTGAATAGAGTAGCTCTTTCAGAATTCATTGGTAGCTAACAGTTCAGTGGGGGAAGGGTAGCACTCCATGAGTCCTTCTTCAGCTTATAAGTGACTATTTAAAATTTAAATATTATGTAGGCCTGATGTAGAAAACTGTGAGTTAATGATTTCTTTGATTATATCATGACCAAGAACTAGCAAATCCCAAAGTTTTTCCTTATCTTTGTTTTTTCAAGATCTATAAAGAATTGCATTGGGATTTTAATGGGAATTGCACTGAATCTGTTGATTTCTTTTGTTAAGATGATGATTTTTTATTATGCCTGTCCTACATATCCATGAGCATGGCAGATCTTCCCATCTAATTTATTCTTCAATTTATTTTTTCAAAGACTTGAAGTTTTTGTAATACAGTTTTTTTACTTGCCTGATTAGAGTTATGCCAAGATATTTTATATTACTTGTGGCTATTATAAGGGGTATTGATTCTATGATTTCTTTCTCAGACCATTTATCATTTGTAATAAGGAGGACTACTGATTTTTTGAGTTAATCTTGTACTCAGGCACTTGACAAAAGGTGGAGGAGTCTGCTGGTAGAGTTTTGGGGGGTCATTTATGCATACTTATCATCTGCAAATAATGGTTTTTTACTTCCTCTTTTCCAATTTGTATCCCCCCTTTTTTTTTTT
>NW_026067962.1:5413803-5417997 GCF_014885135.2 Alexandromys fortis
CTGGAGAGATGGCTCAGCGGTTAAGAGCATTGCCTGCTCTTCCAAAGGTCCTGAGTTCAATTCCCAGCAACCACATGGTGGCTCACAACCATCTGTAATGGGGTCAGGTGCCCTCTTCTGGCCTGCAGGCGTACACACTGACAGAATATTGTATATGTAATAAATAAATAAATATTAAAAAAAAAGAAAGCTCCTTCCTACTTCCTTCTTCTTTTCCACACTGCTGGAAAGTGATACCCAAACCACTGATCGGGTAGGGGAAACAGTAGTTTTTTTTTTTTTTTTCCTGCTGTGATCCCTAGGATATAAAGTATCAATCTTCCAGGAAAGATGATTTTACTGCTGAAATTTTGGCATGACTTTTATGGGTGAACCAACTGCTCTTGCCCATAACACAAGAGACAAATCATGTGTTTTATTATAAAACTATGCAAATAAATCCATGTCTGGGAAGGTAACAGGCCATAGAGGAGGAGTTACTAGTATTGTTTATATAAGTGTACAAAGTGGCAAGCTACCTTCTAAACAGTTAATTTGTATTGAGAGAAAATTTTATTCTCAGACATAATCAGATAATCTTTAATTCTCAGTGAACAGTGGTGGCTGGAAACAGAATCTCAGTTATTCAAGGTTCTGAGACTAAGAAATAGTTGAATGCCCAGACCAAAACCAGATATTTTAGCTATCATGCATTCATTCATACAAAGAAACACAATTACAACATTTCTATACATATATATTATTCCTGAGTCATACTCTATTATTTTTTCTTATTCCCTTCTCCACTTCTATTCTTTCATTACTGTAACAGTCTTTCTTTTACTTTAATGTTCTATTTTAATTTTCCAAGTTTTCCATATATTAGAAAATGATACTTGTCTGTGAAACTGGATTATCCTGTTTTATAAGGTATTAAATTTGATACAGTTGCCACTCCCACAAAAATGCCATAATTTTTTTTTTCACTATGACAGAGTGTTCGATCTCTTGCATTTGTTTAGGGAAGATAGGCATAGATAGAATTTCAAGTAATGGTCTCCTAACCTTTCTTAGGGAGTGACAATAGATTCACTACAATTACTATAAACTTGACTACCTTCTTAGAACCGATGGCTAACTCGGCAATGTGATGGCATCTTGTTCATATAGACCATATACAAATTCCCTTAATCCATTAATGTATTGGTTTATTTAAAGAGTAATTCCATAAATTGGCTATTTTGTTATTTTTAATTGATTAGAGTTGTCCCAACAGAAAAAAAATATTTAAAACATGTTTTCACATATATATGAATATAATAGACAGATATTTACACACACACATATGCTTTGCTAAGTAAACATGAAATAATATCCTCTAGGCCTTTTTCAAATATCTATAGTGAGATTCATCCCTCCTTCTCCCTCTCCTACTATGTCTGTTTTGTGTTGCTTGTGTATGTGTGACTTCAATTCTGATGTCTGTGTATTAGATAGAAAGTAAGCGACTCATTGCTGGGAGTGATTTATTCTCTTTCTCTTAACAAACAGAGATGCCTGCGCTTCTTTGTCTAGGAAAAGGACCCTGTAAGGTTCCCCCCTCTTACTAGGTAGGAAGTGTGTTGATGTTTTCATTGTTCACATTTGGTTTAAGAATCTGTATTATGAGATATCATGGATGTAACTTCACTGACCTTTCCAGGAGATACAAACACACAAAAGACACTCTGGCCCCCTGATTTTACAAACTTCTAGCGCCTCTCCCAAGATGTACTCTTAGCCATCAGTGCAGAAGTTGGGTTGGAGATATATTTACTGGGGCTGAATCCCCAAGAACCTGTTCTCTCTGTAATTTTCCTAGTTATTACTTCCTGTGATAGTTTTCATTTTTTTTCCATTGAGAAGTTTCTTCAATGTGGAACAAAAGATTAATTTCTTTGTGAGTATAAAGATCAGTCATGGGATATAGTTAAAAATTATGGTGGTCTAGCAAATTGTATGTAGTAAGTTATCCTCTAGGATCCGGGTTTTGAAGTAGGGCATGAATCCCCTCCCATGGATAAGGATGTACTGAAAATAGTGAACTATTGACAGCCGCCCTCAATGAAGGCTGAATACGTAGACTTGAAGAAAGATCATCTTCCTGACTTCTCGCTCCTTACTTTCTTCTTCAGCACGAAGGATATAGGTAATAAAATTTCCAATAATCTTTTGAGGCAGTTACTGTTTGAGTTAGCAGACAGGGCAATGAGGGTTTCCTGAGATGGGATCGGCTAAGTACATTAAAAAGTCACAGATGATAGTGGTTCTATCAAAGTTAAGTATCTTCACACTGTAAAAGACTACCCCCCCCTTCCTTAATTTCTCCCAAAGAAACTGATGTTGATTTTTCTACCAAACTCTTTCAGGTAAAGTCTATGGCTTCTCAAACATACCCAGCATGTGAGATGCCTTACGCCACTCTTGCTGAAGTTGAGAAGAAGAAGAAACAAATACTGCTATTATAAATGACCCTTGTGAGTCATTAAGAAGTTTGCGGCCGGTATCATTTAACAAGAAAAAGTCATTATGAGGTGTAAGAGAGCTAAAGGCCACCCTAACTCTACATCATGCAATGTGTGCGATACAAAAGCCTCAGGTTCAGCAACTAAAACTAACTTTTGATGACGACAGTATACATTTATTTTTCAAATCTATCTCTCACACCTAGACAGTCTGCTGAGAAAGCAAGTGGTGAATTATGACTTTGGTAAGTTCCCATTATGACTTCTATTCTCTCTAAGCAAGAGGTTCCAGAAAAGCAACTGAAACAACAAAACAGTTGAGCACTTCAGTGTTCCAAGAAGACTATGGTTTCTAATGACTGAGAAGCAAAATCGCCCTCACAGATGTGTCCCATTTGTCTGATATTGTAAAATGTAACTGGATTTCACTTCCAACACTCAATTTAGCCCAATCTCTCCTCTTTCCGTACTCTTAAAGGAATTATGTTAATATTGTTGCAATAGATTTTAATGATCTATTAAATGAAATGAATTGACCTTTAGCCTGTTCTGTCAATCTCAGATTTATCTGTATATGTAGTATTTACTCTCTATTCTGTTTTATGCTTTTGAAACCTAATTGATTGGATGTGACCACAACATGTGTCAAACTTGTAACAATACTAAACTTGGTACCAGTCTGTTAAAAGAAGCAAGGATGTTTAATGTCTTAATCTTTAAATAATCATGATTAGCTAAATTTAAAGATTTTTCTCATTTTTAATGTACATTTTCTTATGATTTACTTAACTTACTTAGAATGAATATCAAAAACCTGGGAAACATACATATACTTCAGTTCATTTTTTTTCCTTTTTTAAAGCAATGTTGTAACCTATAAAACTGTTGAAATTCACTCCTTAGTAACATTGTTTTCCTTTCTGCCCATATTGCATTGTACTAACTCACTCATAAAGTACAGTAAACTCTAAATTTCAACGAAAGGAATTGAAATGAGCAAACCAGCATAACAGGCATAAATAGGCAAATATGAAGGGTGAAAGTTAGAGAGATTGATTCCTGGTGATACAGAAGTTAACTAAATATTTTATGTAATTGAATGAAAACTACAGAGAATAGCTGCACAATAAAAAATGACCCCTTTCTATTTTTATCACAATATCCCTGAGGACTGTGCTTTCATTACTCTTAGGAAGAGCAAATCGATCACTCACACACATTATTCTTTAGCATTTTTCGATACATGGTTTGGAAAAAAAATCATGTCTAATAAACAAGCAGAGGTGCTTCTATCTAATAACCCTCTCTCTGTCTGGAGAGATAATGTCACAGGAAGAATAGATTGTAGGTCTGATATGGGGTCCAGACAGCGATGACTACAAGTAGCTCTATGTTGTCTGCTGACTAGCAGAATTGATCTGCTAAATAGATAATTCCATTCGCTGTTTCCACTGCATTCTTCCACAGTGCACTTACCAGCTCATAAGAATCAGGATCCTCACCAAGGCCAGCTGGCCTGGGTCTGAAAAAGCCTGGGTCAAAACTGGTCTCGCTGAACATAGCGGACAAGGAGGACTACTGAGACCTCAAGAACAATGGCAACGGGTTTTTGATTCTACTGGACCTATTGGTTTCGTGGGAGCCTAGGCAGTTTCGTGGATGCTCACCTTACTAGACCTGGATGGAGGTGGGTGGTCCTTGGACTTCCCAC
>NW_026067962.1:5418069-5442561 GCF_014885135.2 Alexandromys fortis
AAAAAAAAAAAGAATCAGGATCCTATCCTTTCTCTCGAGCAAACAGGATTTACATTTGTACCACCAGGCTCTTCTTTTGTATTATGCTTAGTGTATATTTCCTATATTTCTGTTATGCCAATACATTTGCATGTGTTTAATGCCAATCTTTCTGTAACTGGTTATTCCAGAACCAAAAATGATTGAACTTTCATAGGGAAAACAGAAACCTTAAAAATTTTCTAGAGTTATTATAAGAATATCTGAACCGTTCCTCTAACAGGTGCATGGTATTTATCTTGAGTACGTGTTATCTAAGTAAATATTGCCTTGACAGTTGAAAGATCAGGATCCAGCAGAAAGTCACAGTCACATTCTATGTCCCCAGCTCCATGAAGCAATAATGTGAAAAACAGAATATTCATTAGCAGAATTCCTTTCTCCCTTTACCCTGGAGCACATGCTAAGCTTCAGGCTTTAAAAGTCTTCTTTCATCACTCAGAAAGAGTAACATCGCTGTCCTGGAAGACTAGGGGACAAAGGAAAGAGGTTTCTTTATTTTCTCCTTTCTCATTATTAGATATACTCTGTTATACAGATATACTTCCCTACAGTTGTCTGTCTTTCATCATCTCATGCAAAATCTACAGGTTTCCCCATTTGCTCATGCCCAGTTCCTGGTGAGAATTCTCATGTTGCATAAAACTTAAAACAGATAAATTTGTACATTTTCATGATTTGTTATAGTTCCTCACTCACTGGGGACAGGTCTTTTGTTTAGTTTTGCTTTTTATTTCTTTTGTCATGCCCCATGTGCATTCTGGCAGTTACTGAGCCATGCTACGATGGATGTGAGAAAAGTCTTTAGTCCTGAGATGTGTATTGAGAGGAGCTGATGCAGCATTTTCTTTCCCATTCTTACTAATTTTATACATCAAAGCCAGTGATTGTAAGAAGATTGTTGTTACAACAAGTTATAACATATAGATAAACATATTTTAAACTCTATTCTATATGAGGTCATGTAGAGAGAGGGAGTGAGTTTGCCTCAGGAATAGACCTTCAATGATATCCAGGAGAGAGTTTTATACTGCAGGAGATGTCTATTTTTGAGCATGAGTACATCCAGGCCAGTTTCAGTGTGATATTCAAACCTCTTCGCTTATAATGAAAAATATGAATTTAGGAAAATGAATTGCATAATTAAATGCAAACTGAATGAAGTTTTGCAGGAAAAGAGGAACTGTGATATAACTTGGTTTCAATACAGAATGCCATTAGTGATAAGAAAACTGGCAAGGCAAGTTCTTCTTATTCTAACTTTAATAAAGTTATCTATGACTGTAGTATGTTCATCAAGAACAGGAATCAGAGGTGATGGCTTACACAAATTGAATGGATTTTAGGAAGTAGGATACTTGCTGCAGTAGTGGTAGCCTGTAGAGTAACTTCCAGCATTTAACAAATGAATTGTAGAAGAATTGCAAGGTACCGGCAAACAGCTAGCAAAAGAGAAAGTGTCCTTAGCAGACTGATCAGACACTTTGGTCCCTCTCAGCTTTTCTTGCCACATCTTCCACAATGACATCACAACTGCAAAGAAAGTTCTTAGTCTCATCTTTAGTAGCCAACTCCAGAAAAGAGCACGTATTTAGGATGGAGGCTTCGTTATAAGCAGAGCCATAAGCAATTTTATTTTCAGCCCTAAATTGTAATATGCAAAGGCGAACATGAGTGTGTATGTGTTTGTCTATGTTGTGTGTGTCGTGTACCTGTTGTATGTGTGTTGTGTATATGTTGTATGTATCTGTGTGTGCATGTAGGTGTGCTATGTGTGTGCGTGATGTTTGTCTCTGTATGCAACAAATTTACTCTGCCAAGTCAAATATCCATAAGTAAATGAAATAAGTTAACATTAGTTCATAATTTGTACATTACAAGATTCATATAAATGGGAATTACAGACAGTGTTACAAATACATTCTAATTTCAAATTTAACTACATTAATTAAAAATACCCCAATAAAGGATATATGTAGAGTTGTCTCAGCATTAAAGAGGATTCACTCTCTAACAGAGGATCTGGGTTTATTTCCCAGAACCCACATGATAGCTTACTACCATGTGTTACTACTGTGTATTACTACAGTTATGCAGGCTATGATACCCTCTTTCAGCTTCAGTGAAATATCACTTCCACGTATGCTACACATACACATGCATTTATGCAAACACTATACATAAATTTATAGATAAATATTGAAAAGAAAATAAAGTATATGCTGCTAAATTCTACACAAAATGTGATATTCTTCCAAAAAATTAAATTATTGATTATCAAGTGAAGAATGTTGTTCCCTAGAGATCTCTATGCTTTTGGAAAAAGAAACTACTCACTGAGTAAAAGAAAAGTTCAAATAGGACAAGCCTTGTCTGGAGCTCTGCATGTAATGCTGAGGGATTTATTTCAAGTAGAAATGTGAGGAAAGTTACATTAATTAGTTAACTTGGTGTTATTTATGGTATATTTTCTAAAAAGTTGTTAAAATAAAACAAAATTTTATTTGAGAAATTCAAATATCACATGCAATATTCATAGATTTTATATCTACTCTAAGATTCTATTGTAGTAAAACTGCTAAAGACATTTTGTTGCAATTTATTTGGTCACACTTAAATTAATTTTAAAATACTTTTTTTTGTTTCTTAAGGCACAGTTTCCATGTCTACTTAGCAATATGAGAAACATGTATTTTTCATATATAATGTACAGCCCTTTTAAAGAAAATATGGCAGAAAAAGTTACAAATCAAAGAAAAATAAACAAAACTTTTTTTCCCCCCTTAGGTACAATGCATTAAATCAGATGTAAGGCAGAAATCCTTCTCGGGTCCTATAATTGCAAATATGACCACTATATTATCTAGAAGAAATATGCATTTTCTCTTTTCACACTGGATACATATGCCCACTGGGATGTGCTGAGGGTATTTTAATTATTGTAAGTATTAAATGCTACTCCATGGAGAAATTCACAACAAAAATGAAGCAGATTCTGATGGTACATATTTGCATTAGTGATGGAATCTTTTCAAATTAACTCCTCATTCTGCGTTCTTGTCCCAAAAGCAGTCTCCCCTCCCCCCCAAAAAAAGCTACTGGAATACAACTAGCATATTTATTAACATTGATCTTTTGTTCATTTGCTTAATAATATTTTATGCTATTACATTTCTTGTTTTCTAATAAAAAACTGAAGCTTTGTAAAATCACTAATATGTTTGTATCACAAAGATTAGTAAAATCTAAGCTGATTTTACTTTTTACAAATTTAGTGTCTAAGTAATGATCAAACTTTTTCCTAAAGGATCACATATTCTCTTCAATATATCACATATCTTCTTTTTTTTTAATTTATTAAAGATTTCTGTCTCTTCCCCACCTCCGCCTCCCCTTTCCCTCCCCCTCCCCCTCCCCCAATCAAGTCCCCCTCCCCCAATCAAGTCCCCCTCCCTGGTCAGCCCAAAGAGCAATCAGGGTATCACATATCTTTTGAAGAAGATTCTGAGATCTTTTTTTTATGGATATTAAGACTGATTATTTTTTATGTTACTTACTGGCTTTTAAGCTGACAATAGACACATTAATAACAAAATTAATCATGAACATGCCTGTGTAAACCAACAAAATTCCATGGAATAGACAGGTCCTGTTGTCTTGGAACTCATGCTACTAGTTGTATGTAGCTGTGGATGTTCTTGATCTTGGGATCCTCCTGTTACGATGCCTGAGTACTACAATTACAGTTGTGTAGCATCATGTCATGCTATTTGGTTATGTGAATTGCACCCAAGGTTTTATGCCTATAAGCCAAAAAGGGATTAAAAAAAAAAAAAACCTAAGCCACCGAACTACAACTTGGTGCCTTCTCCCCATATTATTAAAATTAAAGTATAAAATCAAGTAATTCAATAAAATGAGTTCTTTCTGCTAAAAATAACACACAGGTTATGATCTGTCTTTCTTCCATTTCTTGAGAAATGCTGGGGATCTCAAGTTGAGGATACATTTGTGGCTGCACTGATAAACTTAACATAAAACAAGTAATCCCATCAAGTTTTCATGTTCCTCAATTTACTGCAAACCTGATTTATATTTCTATCATTGCAGAACAGAATTAGAAGCACTGAGGATTACCTGACTATGGGGTGACTTTGATGGCTGCTACCTCTTAATGAGAAAGAACAAAGAAATGGTGTTTTTTTAAATAAAATGTTATAAATAAGTATTGCTTTTAAACTTTCCATGTGATAAATCATGAAACCAATTTTGAACAGCAAATACTTAGAACAAATGAAGAGTTTTTCATATATGAGCTATAGAAAAATATATGAGTAGAACATAATTACCTCAGAAATATTAAGGACTAAAATGATAGAAGAGGATTGTGAAGCAGGGCAAGCATGCATACTTATATTGGAATAATAGAACCAACAAGTAACACTGAAGATTCAGGAAGATTTCTTAAGGGAACACATACTTAGTAATGGGCACTAAACAAAAATCACTGTCAAAATACCATAAAGAATTCCAGAAAAGAAATTAGCATGCATGAAAAGAACAGTGAAATATGTGAAATATTTTGAAAGGAAATTCTTTGCATGTATTGCACGATATACAATGCAAAGTATTCACTGTATTATGTTGACTGAGTTTTCTCTCTTGCCTGGTTCTCACAGTCTTTAAGCCCCAAAGAAATCATACAGAGGTCTATATTACTTATAAACTGATCGGCCCATTAGCTCAGACTTCTTATTGCTCTTGAAGCTTATATTAACTTATTATTCTTTTTTTTCTTATAAACTCACTGACCTTTATTTATCTCTAGAAACCAATTATGAGTGAGTACATCCCATGTTCATCATTTTGGGTCTGGGTTACCTCATTCAGGATAGTGTTTTCTATTTCCATCCATTTGCATGCAAAATTCAAGAAGTCATTGTTTTATTATTCTTATCTATGTTAGCCACATGGCTCAGTACCTTTGTTAATGGGGCAGATCACATTTTTCTTCTTTCATGTCTGGGCAGGACAGCAGAGAGAGCTTCCCTCTTCCCAGAATTCTCCTGTTCTCATTGCCCTGCCTCTACTTCCCTCTCTGGTTGTCCCACCTACACTTTCTGCCTGGCTACTGGCCAATTGGCATTTATTTAAAATATAATTGACAGGATATAGATAATTGTCCCACACCACTAGTCCATTTTTTGGGAATGTGGGCATAGTATTTCAGGTGACTTCCTGCTGGTTGGGGGCACTGATAATCTTATGGGGATCTAAAGAAAATTTAGAGTCAGGACTCCAACATATCCTGTGACTCTTGATCATCTCAGGCAGCAGTCTTGAATCCTTCTGGATATAGAACTCAGACATCTGGGCCATCTGTTCCTACTGGAGATTTCTCAGGTGGTTTTCCTTGATCAAACCTAATTTTTCTTAATTCAGAATGAATTCACTGCCTCTCATTTCCTGTGGAAACAAAAGCAAAATCTATTCTCCAAAGTAACATACCTTTTGACTTCAATTTTTAAGTCAAGGTATTTTCAAAATACCTATCTTGGATTAATTTAGCAGCATTTATAAACAAATATCTTTTAGCAGTTGTTGCTCCTTCCTCAGCATTCAAACAATTAAGAGATTAATAACATACAATATCCAGATTATCTTTGTATTTTCCATCTGTATGTGGCTTTACTTTGACCTCTATTTATTTTATTTTTTTACTTTTACTTTTTGAGACAGGTTTTCTGTATATCTTTGGTTGTTCTGGAACTCCCTCTGTAAACCAGTCTGTCTTTGAACTCAAAGAGATCCACTTGCCTCTGCCTCCAAGTGCTGGGATTAAAGGTGTGTGCCACTGGTACCATTAAATTATAGTAATATTGACAATTTTTGGTCACTGAGTAATACAATAAACATCATAGTTGCATAGTGCATGGAATTTTCCACATGATGGTACTGATCCAGATGTAAATCAACTTACTGGAACAGTGTTGCATAGAAGCAAGATTATTCAAATAAGCACAATCTATGACACTTGATAGTTATAACAAATGACTATGATACCAGTTTATATATTTCTTAATCTATGTTTTTATTATTATAGTGTTAATCATGCTTTTTGGAAAACTTACTGTAAAATAATATTCTACCTGAGCAGTATATTAATATATCATACGTTTGCTGCAACTTTAATGATGCAATGTGGAATGATTGATTTATGTCATCCATTGTGCCTATATTCACAAGAGTTCAATGAAATAGGAAATCAGCAAACAGTGCATGCCTTTTATTATATTCCTGTTGGTAGTTAATGTATAACAGTCTATCTAAACATGTTTGAAAGGCAAGCATTGATGACACACCTTTGAACTCACAGAGACTGTGGCAATATGAATAGACTCTTCATAGGTGTGTGTGAGATGGGGTACAATGGTGAGAGAAGTGGTCATAGCACCTACACCTAACCCAGAAACTATCTCTTGTTGATAATGCCTCTCAAATGAAAACTATTTCATGCCAAGCAAATCTTTCTGGACATAGAAACCACTCTTAAGACTAAGCCTCATGTCATGCAATAGACGGTAAACATCGAATGAACCCAGTGGCATCTTGGAGATTTCTTTGTCTTACAATGTTTCATCAGAACACATTTTTTAAAAACTTACTGTTTTTTCTTGGATATAAATTATGACTTTTAGTTTTGTATTTTATGGAACTCCAATGTGTACAGTCAAAGAGTTTTCATTACTATTATTAACAGTAGAATGTATGAAGGACTACGAACATAGGGACTGATGATTCAAAACCATTTGCAAGACTTAGAGAGCAGTTCAACATGAAAGCAGATCAGAAAAGCTGAGATGCTGAAAACCTGGAGACCACTGAACAACTTAAAGGCAAAGCAACAGGTCAGAATATATCTTTCATTCCCCACAGTTGATCTGAGCCTTTTTCATTCAGCTAGTTGATCTGTGACAATCTCAGGGGCCCTATTGATTATATGTTTGGAGAGGGCAGAATCTAGTTCATCTGATCAATTTATACATTTTCTAGTCTTAAGAAACTACCAAACAGCATAAGATATTGCTCATTCCTTTGGAATACTCTGAGTCATTGAGAGTTTCTTTCCAATATGGAGCATGACACCAATACATCTGAAACCATGGAAATATAACCCCGTGTGGAAGTGACAGAAAACGAGGGGCACAAGAGCAAACATGAAGGGCTAATGTAACAAGACTTCCTTGATGAGATTTTGAAGAGGAAATTTCTTAGAAGTGTCAATATCACGTGAATAGCAGGCACTTCAGTTTTTGTGTCAATACTATTTCTATTAAAGGTTGTAATGTAACATATGAGGTGCTTTAAAAAAGAATGGCTCCCATAGGTCCGTGTATTTGAAGGCCTGGTCACCAAGGAGCAGAAATGTTTGAAAGGATTTGGAGAGGTGGCTTGCGAGAAGATGTGTGACCTTGTTGGAGGAAGCATGCATGTCATAAGGGATGGGCTTTGAGGTTTCAAAAGCCCATACCAAGACCAGAGTCTCTGTTTATGGATCAGCATGTAGCTACTGCTGCACAAGTACATGCTTGCTGTCATGCTCCCTGCTATGATGATAATGAACTAAATCAGCCATGATAATGGACTAAACCTCCAAAACTGTAATAAAGCAAGCCCCCAATTGTATTTTTATTTATTTATTTATCTTTACTTGTACTCTTTTCTCATTTGGAGCTCACTATCCAGCTCTCAAATAAATACACGGAGTCTTATTTTTACCTATAAATGACTGAACTTGACTTATTTCTTAGCTTGAATTATTCTGTTATTCCATATACCTTTCTTTACTTCTTACCCCATGGTTTGCTGTGGAGCTGGGTACCTGTCCCCTGGAGTCATCTCCTCCTTTCTCACTCCATGATCATCTTTTCCCAGATTTCTCATCCTATTTATTCTCTCTGCCTGTCAGTGCTGCCTACCCTTGTTCCTGCCTGGCTATTAGCCATTCAGCTCTTTGTTAGACCACACAGGTGTTTTAGACAGGCACAATAATATAGCTTCACAGAGTTAAACAAATGGAACAAAAAAGAATGCAACACATCTTTGCATCATTAAACAAATGTTCCACAGTGTAAACAAAGTAACACATTTTCAACTAATATTCTACAACATCCAATTATGCTCTTTCTCTTGTAATAGTCACTTTTGTCATGGTGTCTCTTTACAGCAAGAGAACGGTGGCTAAGGCATAATAGTTACATAAAATAAAAATAGGAAACTGTGTACTTGTTAAATTAAGATGATCCATGCTATCTTCTTAAGTTCTCATAAGTTTAAAACTTGTCTCATGTGAAAAAAAAATCATAATCCTCAGAATTTGCCTAAGTTCATGATAAAAGAAAAATGTATCTATACAGAAGGAACATTTTAAACTATTATCCAGCAAAGACTTATATTAAAATTATTAGAGATTTTCTGAAACTTAACAGTGAAAAACTCAAATCACTCAATTTAAAAAGGAAAAATTAAACTCTAAAACTGCTTTATGAAATGCAATATGTGGATGTCAGATAAGCGCTTGAGAAGTTGCTTGGTGTCATGTACTACCAAGAACATACAAAACAAAGCTTCCACAGCCCACCTTTTAGAATGATTAAATTGAACAATCCTGAGAGTGTGAAAGGTTGAAAGGTTAAAACGCATTAAGAATCCTTATAATTTGCTGGAAAGGAAGCAATATAGAATGAAAATTAAATCAAGTTCCCACGCTAGAAAATCATTTGTCAGTTTCTTCTGAAATTCAATCCATATTTATTTAAAATATTACTCAAAAGTTTACTCCAGGATATTACACGGATTCTCACAATAAATCCTGTACATATATTCTTATAGAACCTTTACTATTAATCATGAAAACTTGGGAATAAACATATGTCTTTCAATGGGATGGATACAAATCGCGGCATTGTGACGTTCTGTAATATGTTGCAAAACAATATGTACTACTGATGCATATAAAAACATACATGAATCCCGAAAGCATTGTTAGTTAGTATACTGAGATCTAAAGTGAAGATAAATTTTTAGCAGAAAAGAATTACTTGTCTTTTGCTGAAAACATTGTCTGAGAAATGTATTTAGTTAGAACACAGTGATGAGTAGATGTGTTTTGTGTGGGAGAAGGAATGTGATCCAGAGACACGTGGAAATTTCATGAACATATGAAGGTTCAGAAAAACTCAAAGAAAATCAGCATATTTGTAACATAAATGGAAATGAAAACAAAAAAAAAGACAAAAAAAAAAGGTTAATAGGGTTAAATGGTTTAGAGACAGCCAGTTCCTGAAGAGTCTGTGAGCATGGAATAAGTTGTGCAGCTGTTGGTGAGGAAAGGTGTTTTCTGGAAGGTTAACAAACTTGGGTGACAATATATCTTACTCCTCTAAGACATTGCTTAAAGCAGAAATGCCCATTGGGCTTAATTTATAAGAAAGTGAAGTGCCGCATAGCAGGTTTATACCAGTATATAGGAGAGGAAATAGATATGGTTTTATTACCAAACACTGTTACAGAGGAAACCATACTCAGACCTAAAAATTAATCACCAATTTTACATATGCCATACATAATTATGCTCATAAATATGAAAGTCTGAATCCATAAAATATACAAATAAAAATGCATATGTAATGTAAAATTTTAGAAACCATGAAATCCAATAGCCGGAAGGGAAGACATGGTCATGTTTCCAAAATCAGAATGTAGTTTTTTGAGGCTGTCGAATGAGATAATTTAAGGGGGTACAGATGGCTATTAAAATTTTAATACCTGTTAGTTTCTTTAATATATGACAGAAAAAGTAAGCTACTTCTAGCACATCAATACTTGGATTTCATGACTATTTTGTTAATTTAAATAAATCTTTAACTTATAAGTTCAATTACAGTTACTAATTTAGAATTATTAATTTATTAATAGGAAAATAGAATGCCAGTGTGCAAATATGAAGTTGTACATGAAGATTGAAGTTAAAAGAGCATTTTGAAAAATAACCCAGTGTTTATGATACTTTGAGTAGAAGGCATTCCCTGAAGATTGGTGACTCTAGGAAGAGCTCTTGGTACTCTGAATCATCTCTACAAAGTTAGCCTTTTTTTCACCAAAAACCCCAGGTGTCCCCATCTATGATATTTTACAAAGGGTTAAATAATCTTAAGGCACTATCATGGGCTAGATAATAGTGTTAGTGTTCTTGATTCTGCGACTGGTGAGCTCAGGGAAGCCTTAACATCATTGACATTGAGTCTATAATTTGTGATCCTAGAGAAGCTAAATAAGATGGTGAACCCAAAGAAAGACATATAGTCATCCTCCTGGAGATTAACTTTCATCGGGCGATGAAAGCAGACAGGGACAGAGACCCAAATTGGGACACCAGACTGAAATCCCAAGGTCCAAATCAGGAGCAGAAGGAGAGAGAGCACAAACAAGGAACTCAGGACTGCGAGGGGTGCACCCACACACTGAGACATTGGGGATGATCTATTGGGAACTCAACAAGGCCAGCTGGCCTGGATCTGAAAAAGCCTGGGATAAAACCGGACTCGCTGAACATAGCGGACAATGAGGACTGCTGAGAAGTCAAAATCAATGACACTGGGTTTTGATCCTACTGCACGTACTGGCTTTGTAGGAGCCTAGGTAGTTTGGATGCTCACCTTACTAGACCTGGAAGGAGGTGGGAGGTCCTTGGACTTCCCTCAAGGCAGGGAACCTGGACTACTCTTCAGGCTGATGAGGGAGGGGGACTTAATTGGGGGAGGGGGAGGAATGTGAGAGGCGGTGGAGGGGAGGAGGCAGAAATCTTTAATAAATAAATAAAAAAATATAATCACAATAAACAGAATTTTAAACAACCCACACTTCCTTTAGCCATAAAGAACTCCATTGTTCATGCCCACTCATACTTTGCTATTTTCTCAGTGCGATGGAGGAAAGATCAGGAAGTGTCAGCTATGGGAGAGACATGAGAAAAATATACAAAGATGAGGGTCTCACCCTTTTATTATATCTCTACTACATATGTGTAGCCTCCAGATAATAAGCAAAGTAAGCGTGGAATGGGAAAAATACTTCGTTTAAACTAAATTGCAGTATCTCACACAAGTAGAGATATTTTAATGACTGAAATTTAGTTACATTTTTTATGATAAATATTGATAAATATGATAAATAGTTTAATTGAATTTCTACAGTTACTAAAGTGAGCATGTTTATCTTCTGGGCACCTCATTAAAAAGCCATCATGAAACCTCAAATCACAATGTAACAAAATGCATACTGTTCTAAAGTCCTGCCAATCCATGTTTACACCATCCCAAGCTTCTCCATGAGGTAATGATGGTTGGTATTTGTCTCTACTCTTGCTAACTACCGAACTGACTTTACCAACAGTCAAATAGAGCTAGCATCATACTCAGTGAGTCCAGAAATCTGTATGCACACCCTTCTAGCTGGAAATGGAAAGCCCAGGTCTATATCAGAGGAACAAGAAAAATCAACACTTTGTTAAATATTGCAGAACAAAAATTTAGTTTGATCATCTTAATTTGTCTCCCTTAGAAAAATATACTTTTATGATTGGTATCTTGCTTCTTTCACCGTTAAAAAGTAATTCATTACAAGGAAAAATGAAATTTGTTTAAATTTTACATACACATTTTAACTGCCCTAACGCATTAGGATAATAGAATATACTTTGGTATTTACATATGGCAATTCTCAATTCCAAGGTTTAGAAGGAAAGGGTACATATTTATAAAAAACAAAATGTAAAAGCAACAACAGCTATCAACAACCATGGTTCACCCCAATAAACTAAAGCTTAGAGATACATTAGCATGGGATATTTATGAGGTGAAAAGAAATGTACCGTCGAACACTGGGTGTTTCCTTCAGTATTTCTTAAATAAACTTTGGTGTTATCCAGAGTCTACTTTCTAGACTTCCTCTAGTCAATCAACAGCTACTATCTCCTCTACAACTTTCAGTTTCCCTCTCTATATTGTGAGGAGTTACAATTTCATGGCTTTGAGACATCGAGTTACATCTTGAGACACATACAATTAAATTTTTGATAATACTTTATTAATTCTTAACAATTACATACAATAAACTTTTATCATAGTTATCACAAACCTCCTCCCTATTCCACTTTTCTCCCTCTCTATTTTTCTCCTCTACCCATATGTATCTCCTCCTTTTCCTTCATTCTTCATTCTTTCTCTTTTCTTCTTTTCTTCCATTAATTCAGTTTTGTAGTGCCACGGTATTTTCAGAGCTGCACTTGCAATAAAGTTTGATTTGCCTGCCAGAGATCACATCAACAAAGAAAACAGACTTTCTCTCTCCAAGCAGCTATCAAATATTGCCAATTCATCAATGAATTTATTTCTTAGATTGGAGAAATTAGTTGAACATCCTATTTCAAGAAATTGTGTGTGTGTATGTGTGTGTGTATGTGTGTGTATGTGTGTGTGTCTGTGTATTTGTGTTTCTCTGTATCATAGTCAGTTCAACTTCTTATTTTCTGAACATCACTTCTGGATACACACACACACACACACATATACACACTCACACACATTTACACACAATTATGATCCAAGCAGAAGTAAAACCTGTGTGAAGACACTTAGCATATTTAGGACTCACAATGCAGGAAGCAAGCTTCTTTCTCATCTCATTTTCGGCTAATGATGCTGCCTCTTTAAACATCAACATAGCATTAATCACACTGTGAAACATGGATTCACAGGAAAGTCTGCTAGTCCTCTCCTGTGAATTCACATAAAGGATGTTACTTTCATTCTAGTAATTCTGAAGGTGACAAATATTACAGATCCTGAATTTATGGGAGTGCTTGCTCCCTGTTTATTAACTCATCCATCTTGTGAGAAATAAAAGGCCCAAACAGCGAGACAAGTGGGCTTTTCTTATCCTGTCAGCTCAATGATGTTTTAAAGAAATCAATATCTATAATTACTGGATGCTGCCAAAACATTTTAACCCTTCCTTCACTTCCTACAGTATCACTAAGTTCAAAGTTAATTAGAGTCACATAAGTATAATGGTGAAATATTTCAATTATCAAGCTCACATTAATTAGTCATCATGATAGCCCATCTTTCTAGCCGTGATTCTGTGTATCTGTCATTCATAATGTGGGACATGGTGACAAACAGAGGTCTCTTTTTGTTTGTAAGATATGTGGTTATCATTTGCAGCATAGGGAAGACGTTTTAGCACTCAAGTGACATAAGACTCTATGCTAGTAGATTCACAACATGGAGGTCTAATGGAATTGAAGTTCATCTCAGAAGCAAGGAGGGGAGTTATATCATAAAAATTAATCCAGTGCACATCCATGAATAATATGTCATGGTCAAGCAGAATTTACTCCTGAATTAATAAATTCGTACCTGAAAGTCAAGCAATCAATAAATCATATTTAAACATTTAAAATTAGAGAAAATTACAGATTCAGTAATATAGAACAGTAGGTGAGTAAGTAAAATCCTTTAAACTTTTCTCCCACAGAGGAAAACGAGGAGGATCCTAAGAATGACTTTCTAAAGTTTAAGAGAATGTAATGACCCCTATTCTCCTGAGATTGAAAATAACCTAGGATGTACATATTTCCTAATTCTTTTCAACATTACACTGCACTGTTAGCTCATTACATAAGTAGCAAAAGAAGAAAAGCAATAGGACATTTGCACCCTTCAACATAATAGTGTAGGAGGAAAACTAAAATAAATCTGCGGTCAGAGCAATGACATATGTCTGTTATTAGACGTAATGTGTCAATTTAAACAAAGTTTCCAGACTTAAAGTGAAAATTTAATCTACAAAACTATAATTATTTAAACTAACAACAATTAAAAACAAAATTGAAAAGCACATTAGTTTCCTTCAAGTGTTCTAACAAATTCCCAGGAATTTGCTGGCTTTAACCCGTACAGATTTAGGTTCTTATACTCTGGAGGTCAAAAACACAAAAAGATCTTACAAGGAAGAAATCAGCTGAGAAATGTGAGACTTCTCTTTGTTTCAGAAAACAGGGAGCAATATGTTTTCCCTTTTGTCAGTTTGAGAATGTCCCTGAACCCCTGAGATCATTGTGTTACAACTGCTCCCACTGCTGACACATGTTCTCGTTCTGTCTTGCCTCAATCATAAATGGTTCACTACACATTTTTCTTTGAATTTTTTTTCTAAATACACTATTTTCCTACAATAAATTACTTAAGCTACTCATGTCTGGAATTCTTTTGTCATGCAGGTTATTAACAAATTCAAAAAAATTAGATGTGCTCATAACAGTTACATCACTCTGCCTACAAGAATAACTATTCAAGCATGGCATTGACTTCCATTTTTCTTAATAGAGGAAATTTCTACAAAATTTCTTAAAAGAGTCAATTAGATACAGTATAAACTCAAAGTCTAGAAATGTTTTGTAACCCTCATATTCTCAAGAGTTCTAACTCTCCCTATATGTCAACTACAGATATGCTGTTACTATATATTATCCAAGACATGCCTTCTTTATTTATAAACTAATCAAATCCATGGGGAAAAGGCTCTAAAGGAGAATATAATAGCAGTGTGGGCATAGGAAATCAATTATGAAACATTCCACTTAAAGGGAAAATCATAAGGGAAAAATATACTAGTTTCAAAGAACTTTAAATTCTGCCAGCTAAGTCACATTTTCTTTAAAAACTAAATAATTTATTAAATTTAGACCTCTGCAGCACTTCAGACTAAAATGTGTGTGTGTCTGCTGTGTGTATAATATTATTCAATGTATAATCAATGTATACATTTATATTCAGTATTTTTATGACATATATCTCAATAAAATTAAGGAAGACCAATAAACCTCTAACACTGCTTCTTTTTGTTCAGTCACATTGACAATATTCATGATAATATGTCATCTTAACAACTTTGTGTGTCTCCTATGTATGTGAAATTGATTCACTTCTTTAGATATCAGATTTGTTTCTGCATCTTTCTGCAGAAAATCTCATTTCTATTATCATAGTTTAGGCAATAAGTAGATCACATACTTAATGTTTTAAAAGAGCATTTTGTGTTACTAAATATTAGTTCTCTACATTCTGAAGTAATGAAATTTCATTGGCCACCAAAAATAAGAATGAAATAAAACCAGAACAAAGCGTTAAATTTAAACTGTAATTAGAACTACTGCCGATAAGCTATGTGAAAATCTATAGGCTACAAACCAAGAAAACCACTGCCTGCTAAAATAAAATCTTTGTAAGATCCGTTTGCTTGTCATGATAGACAAAATGCTAAAGGTACAAGAAAAAAAAAACTAACCATAATTCAAAATTAAACGTTAGAAGAATGATACTTTGAACAAGAAAATAATAGCAATGGAAGAATGAAAGGAGAAATTTCCTTAGAATGCATACTTGTTATATATTGTATATCATATGTTATATACTCCATATTATATTACATAGAAAGATAGATGAGTAGAGATGGAGAAAAAGATATATAATTTTATCATACAAATAAACTTGATCAATTAAAAAATTTCCTTGACATAAATAAAAACAATGTAAATATATAGGTGGAAGCATGATAATAGAAAAATTAAACTTAGTGGAAAGGGCAGTATAGTGAACTTTATAGAAGATGTCTCCAGTAAGTGCAATGATAGAACAATGAGCATAAGTCTAAAAATAGAAAGAAACAGTTGAATTAAAATTAGACAGATATTCAAACACTCAAGGAACAGAAACAGATGATACCTGTATAGAGGCATCATAGGACCTCATTTGAGGAAGAGTGGTGAAACATGGAATGACAGACTAACAGAAAACAGAAAGACTGGAACATCTCTAGCTTGGTAAAAGATAACAGGAACAAACCAACAATGAAACATAGTTAACAGATAAACGATGAGAATCAAATTTTGAAAGACTATTTCTCTAAAACTTATCTATAGGAAAATAAAAATTCAAAAGATAGTGAAGTGGTTTTTGAAATTTGGCAACCAAAAAAGTTAAATTTATATCGTGAAAGAAATAGCTGTCAAAAGCAAGTTTGACAAGAAAAAGCTCTGACAAAACTATACTTCAAAAAAACCAGTGACATAAAAGTGGCCTTTAGGACTTGTATATATCTCTTCCTGGGTCCCTTTGGCTTTAAAGGTTTCTGTCCTGTCATCCTGTGCTATTCTAATAGGGATGCCTTTGTTGGAAATTTGACCTTTGTCTCTTGCAGATTCGGTGCCCTTTCTTTATTCTATGCTTTTAAAGATTTGTATTAATATGTCATAGAGAATTTGTTATGATTATTGCATAGCAATATCCTTAAAATTAAAATCTTTCATCTTGGAAGTAAACTCCTTAAGTCACAAAGTGTTAGAAAGGACAATAGGATGTTATTAAAAAGCAGTGGAATATTCCATCCTGCAGGAAAGATTTTTTTTAATCTTTTTTATTCTATTTTTTATTGATGTATTTATTTATTTATTTAAGATTTCTGCTTCCTCCTCGCCACCGCCTCCCATTTCCATCTCTCCCCCCAATTAAGTCCCCCTCCCTCGTCAGCCCAAACAGCAATCAGGGTTCCCTGCCCTGTGGGAAGTCCAAGGACCACCCACCTCCATCCAGGTCTAGTAAGGTGAACATCCAAACTGCCTAGGTTCCCACAAAGCCAGTACGTGCAGTAGGATCAAAAACCCATTGCCATTGTTCTATAATTTGTGATCCTAGAGAAGATAAATAAGAAGGTGAACCCAAAGAAAAACATATAGGCATCCTCCTGAATATTAACCTTCATCAGGCGATGAAAGGAGACAGAGACAGAGACCCACATTGGAGCACCAGACTGAAATCTCAAGGTCCAAATCAGGAGCAGAAGGAGAGAGAGCACAAGCAAGGAACTCAGGACNCGAGGGGTGCACCCACACACTGAGACAATGGGGATGTTCTATCGGGAACTCATCAAGGCCAGCTGGCCTGGGTCTGAAAAAGCCTGGGTTAAAACCGGTCTTGCTGAACATAGTGGACAATGAGGACTACTGCAGTCAAGATCTTTAAGGTCAGAAAATAAACATCTCAACCAAAAGTCACTGGAAGGGACCAGAACACTAAGGCCTTTTCCTCCAAAAATCTATAAAGCTAGTGGTCTGTAAGAAGCTGACATCAGCTACGCAATCAGAAGGTTGTTCAGTCTTGATAGTCAGTCTCCAGCCTATTGATAGACATGCAAGATGTGCAATGGCCTCAGTTTTCCAGTTTTTCTGACTTCTCACCATCTTGGAGTAGGGTCTTATGACTCAACCATCTACGAGTCATTTCGGTCTCTGTATGTAATCTCTCTCTCTCAAATTTCTATCAGTAACCCTATTAATCTTCTTTGATCCACCAAGTTGAGTTGTGATGGTATCAGTAATTGATCTAATTTTGTCCTATTTGTAACAAATAGGCATTTCACATCCCCCTAAGATTTGTGTCACACAACACATAACCTTATCTCTTTGTCATAATATAGTACTCTTGTACCTAAATGGGCATCATTTTCTCTAGGTTTGGACAATTTCTTTTAATTTTTTATTGAAGATGTTCCTAAAGTTCACCAGACCATCCATATCAATTTTTCCACAGCCATAATTTAGGATCTAGTGGCTTTCATATTTTCCCAAATTCTCCATGTTTTATTCATATATTTTTAAACTCTCCACTAATTTTGTTGAACAATCTATGATGTGTGATTCCCCTCTGTATGCTGTGAATACCATTGGTTAATTAAGGACTGCTTTGTACCTAGAGCAGGACAAAATTTAGATAGGCCAGGAAAACTTAACTAAATGCTGGTAGAAGGAAGACAGAGTCAGAGAGAAGCCATGGAGCTGCCAACACTGAAAGACACTGGGAACTCTACCTGGTAAGCCACAGCCATGTGGCGATACACAGATTACTAGAAATGGGTTAAAATAATATGGAAGAGTTATCCAATAAGAAGGTAGAGCTAATAGACCAAAAGTGATTTAATTAATAGAGTTTCATTTATTTATTTATTTATTTATTTATTTAAGATTTCTCTCTCTTTCCCGCCACCGCTTCCCATTTCCTCCCCCCTCCCCTCCCTTGTCAGCCCAAAGAGCAATCAGGGTTCCCTGCCCTGTGGGAAGTCCAAGGACCACCCACCTCCATCCAGGTCTAGTAAGGTGAGCATCCAAACTGCCTAGGCTCCCACAAAGACTGTACGTGCAGTAGGATCAAAAACCCATTGCCATTGTTCTTGAGTTCTCAGCAGTCCTCATTGTCCACTATGTTCAGCGACTCCGGTTTTATTCCAGGCTTTTTCAGACCCAGGCCAACTGGCCTTGGTGAGTTCCCAATAGAACATCCCCATTGTCTCAGTGTGTGGAAAGTATGGAATATATACATATTAGAGTACTCCTCAGCAGTAAAAAACAAGGACTTCTTGAATTTTGCATGCAAAAGAATGGAAATAGAAAACACTATCCTGAGTGAGGTAAGCCAGACCCAAAAAGAGGAACATGGGATGTACTCACTCATATTTGGTTTCTAGACATAAATAAAGGACATTGAGCCTATAATTCGGGTTCTTAGAGAAGCTAAATAAGAAGGAGAACCCAAAGAAAAACATATAGGCATCCTCCTGAATATTAACCTTCATCAGGTGATGAAAGGAGACAGAGACAGAGACCCACATTGGAGCACCGGACTGAAATCTCAAAGTCCAAATCAGGAGCAGAAGGAGAGAGAGCATGAGCAAGGAATTAATACAGTTTCTATGAGATTATTTCAGGGCTAAGTGGCTAGGAAGCCAGGAACTAATGAGCAGCCCCTTCAACAGATCTAATTCTTCTAAACATCTTTTATCCCTAGCTCTATGTTTTCTATATTATTTATTCTGTTTATAAAGATTTCTGCCAGTATTTTCTATTATTTATTTATATTTTGGAGTATCAATTAAAGCATATTTACATTTTCCCTTCCCATATCTCCTCCCTTACCCTCTTCTGCTCCATCTCATACTAAAGGCTTCTTTTTTCTTTAGTTATAGTTCTTATATATACAAATGAACCCTGTTGAGTCTTATTATGTCTAAACATGCTTGGATATATATGTTTTAGGACTGACTACTTAAAACTGGATAACCATTTAGGGAGCTTATAACTAGGGAAGACTAATTTTCCTCTCAAAAGTTATTAATTGCTTAGAGGTCTTTATATAGGGCTAAGGTCATGCTATCTCCCATCTGTGTAGGCATGTCAACTGATACTATTTTTGTTGATGTCTTGTTAGGTATCGTTGATATTTCATTGGGCATAGTTTCCTGGTCATTTTTAGAAAGCAATCTTACTGCAGACTTTCTGTTTCCTGGGATTTTACAATATTTGTATTCCCTTAGAATGAGTTATAATAACTGTGTTTTAGATGTGTCTATTTTAATTGGTTTAAGTTTTCATTCCCAAAAAAAAATTTCAAAATGGGTTTTCTTTAAAAACTCAAACTTAATTTTCATGTTTTGAATTGATTTACTTATTTTATTCTTTTTTCTTTTCTATTTTGTCTTTGACTTCTTTGAGTTATTTGTCAGTAGTTATGCTTATTTTTTTAATTATTTATCTGGGAGCTTTCCAAGTCATTTTCTATAAGTCATCATTTCAGGACTTCTAATATTTTAAGGAGAAAGGCTAATTTTTACTTGCTTTTACTTTTCTATTGGTATTAATGCATTTGGAGTTAATTTGTTGGTTTGATATATTTCCTTCTCTATCACTTTTAATTCAAGTCACCTTTCTCTTTGTAAGTATAATGTTTGTAATATTAGAATGGGACTAATTAGTAGTAGGAATAGGATTTCAGTTTTTGTGTTTTTATTTTTATTTATTTTTTTATTTATCTAGTATTAAGGGCTACCGAATCTATCCTAGGTATTCTGCTTTTCAACTATCATCTGATACTTTCAGATGTTTGGACAAGGAACTTGGAATATGTTCTCCATACTAATTTGAACAAATGCTAGGTTTCAAGGCTGAATCACACAATGGAAAGGTGTTCGCCAGTCAGCCGACAGAGCTATGTTGAGTCTTGCAGTGAGGACATAACCTGCCTCTTTCAGCCCTGTGTGCTGACTAGAGAATCCTTTATGGGAATAGGCTGAAAACAAATTACATTCACAAAAATTATTTTAGTTACTTGATAATAAATGATTTTTATTTGAAAAATCTAGAAACCATCAATAGATATTTTCAAAGGTCTATGTATTTTTATTTCATGTTCATGCATGTTTTGTCTGCATGAATGTCTGTGCACCACCTGTACACTTTGCATTCAGTGGCCATAGGATGGCATAAAGTTACCTGAGATTGGAGTTATAGATTGTTAGGCACACGTACATGCTTGGATGGAAGCTGGGTTTGTCTGGAAGAGTACCTAGAACTCTTAACTGCTTAACCATATTTTTAATCACATGCTGACATATTCTCAACAAATCCACAAACTATAGTATATCCATAGAAATATCCATGAAGTATTTTTCAATGTCTCAAAGAAATAAACTATTCACCAATGAAAAGACAAATAAGAACTAAAGTATTGTTGCTAAGTGAAAGCAATTAATCAGAAATCATTGCATACTACATGAACCCAACCATGGTATTCAGGGAAAAACAAATCTGTGGAAATATTTTGAATTTAAAGACTAAAAGTGGATGTATGAGAAGAAAGTTAAAAAAAGTTTTAGGTGATTTTAGAGGAATATATAATTCAATAAATTCCAGAGAAACTACAAAAACAAAAGGAGAAAACAAATTACACACTGACAATGTTAGATAGTTAGGTGAATAGGCACATACATGCCTACATAGATACACTGATTAATGAGGACTTTGATGTAAATAGGGAGACAAGTCGTTCTGTACTACCGCATCTACAAATTTTATAAAGAACACATGCAAAATTCATTATGAACTTATTGATCATGAAATTCAAAATGATATATTATTGAACTATCCATGAAATTCATAATTAGATACTAGTAATATATGCCATATATTAGTGTGCTGCCATAATTGGAAAGGGTGTGAAGAAATCAAACCAATGTTGGTGGCATAGTATGGTGTGGTGCAGCCACATTGCAAATCATTATCAAAGTTATGCAATTCATTTGAATAGAGTTAGCATAAAATCTAGCAATTCTATTCTGAGATATTTTTCCAAAAAAAATTGGAAGCACATGTCTAGACAAACACTTGTATGTGGAAGTTGTAGCAGCATTATTCCTAATAACTGAATAATGAAAACATGTGCCCAAACAAATAAAATGATTAAACAAAATGTAGCATAAACAAAACTGTGTATTATTCTAGCATAAAAACCAATAAATTATAATGATATCTTGTAACATGAATGAACCTTGAGAACATAACAGAAAATGAAGAAGCTGCTAAGAACTACCATGCACTGTACATTTCACCTTCTAAGAAATTTCCAGATTGAAAATATCTAGAGTCAAAAATAATTGTTTACATACTTGAGTCCTGATGAATTTAGAGATGTGAGATTGGAAGGGTCAATGACAGTTTAGTAGGTGTAGTATTCTTTTGACATGATGAAAATATTTTAAACTGCACAATATGTGAGCATACTACTTTCAAAGTAAAGAATTTTATATTTTAAGTGCTAATATTTTATGTATATGATACTTCAATTAACATATCTGAAAGTTGTATTCCTTTGTTAAGGACACAGATCAGCAGTAAGGCACTTGCTGTACATAAATCAGCAGTAACGCACTTGCTTGTCATATGCAAAGTCCTAGATTCAATCCTAAGTATTAAAAAGACACTCTAGTGTTATGAAATAGAATATTTGTTTAACTATGTAAGATGTGTTGCATTTGTTTATGCTGCATTTGTTTAACTATATAAAGATATGTTGCTTGCCTGCCCAAGGCACCTTATTAGTCTGCCAGATATTCTAAGCCTGTAGGTTGAAGATGGAGGCCCCAATGTTGCAAAGGAAACTTGGATGAATGTCCAGGAAGCGGCTTGCACTGCACTTCCTGTTTACTCAGGTAATATTATATCCTTCTGGGGTCTTTGATATAATTAAAGACTAGATAGTTATAGTTACAGGTTTCCTAAGCTATGATAAAAGGTAAATTAGATACCAAACGTTGAACTCACCAAGATAGACTGAGTGATGAAATAGTTTCTCTGAATTTGTCAACTACAAATGGACTAGATATTGTAAATGTAATTCTTACTTGATAATTGTTCTTATTGTATATAGTTTTACTGTGTTAAATTTAAAACCTTTCATTTTTATTTAGATAAAAAGAGAGAACTATTGTGGAGCAGAATATTTGTTTAACTATGTAAAAAATGTATTGTTTGTGTTGCAGAATAATTGTTCAAGTATGTAAAGGTGTTTTACATTTATTTATGCTGCATCTGTGTATCTATGAAAGGTGTGTTGCTGTTTTACCTTGCCTGCTAAGGTACCTTATTGGTCTAATAAAAAGTCGAACAGCAAATAAAAAAAAGAAAAGAAAGAAAGTACTTGTGAATCTACAAGATGTTTTAGTGAGTAATGGCATTTTCTTAATAATAAGGTAAGATTTTTTTTAATTTGTTTTTTAAATAACAATTTATTTTCATTTTTAATACCAATTCCATTTCTCCCTCCCTGCCCTCCTTCTGATCCCCCCACATACCCCCCAACCTACCCTCCATCCACTCCTCAGACAGGGTAAGACCTCCCTTGGGGAGTAAACAATGTCTGACACATCACTTTGAGGCAGGACCATGGGCCTTCCCCTTTGTCTATGCTGAGCAAGGTATTCCTCCATAGGGAATGAGCTCCAAAAAGCGAGTTTCTGCACCCGAGAAAAATCCTGGCCCCACTGCCAGTGATTGATGGCTACCCTAATTGTCATCATAGAACCTTCATCCAGTAACCAGGGGAAGCAGATGCAGAGATCCACAGCTAAGCACTGGTCCGATCTCCCCAGTCCAGTCAAACAGAAGGAGGAACCATAATATGAGCAAAGGGATGAAGATCGTGATGGGGAAACCCACAGAGACAGCTGACCAGAGCTAGGGGGAATTCATTGACTCTGGACTGACAATTGGGGAACCTGTGTCAGACTGAACTAGGTACTACGAATGTGGGTGACAGTTGCATTACTTAGGCAGTTTGTGGGGCAACTGGGAGTGGAACCAGTGCAATAATGTAATTTTAAAAATGTGATCTGTATTCCTGGAACCTATGTAAGACAGAAGAAAATAAGCTTGTCCTTTGAGTGCTTGTGCACACACACACATAAACACATACACACATAAACACACATTAGGGCATGCATGCTTACACATACATAACACATACATATAATAACAATGATAAATTTAAGGAAAAGAATGTATATCTAGGTATTTGTAATAAATATTTAGAAGGTGAACCCTTAGGCACCATTTACAATAGCTATAAATTAAAATATTCACATAATTATGTACTTAAAACAGGAATAGTATATATTTTGCTAAAAACTAATGAAATGTGAGAAGTTCTTAAGTCAATGACAGTCTACGATAACATTGCATATTTATTATTTAAAAGTTAATGATAGTAAAGTTCGAAAAACATACCTACTCATCCAAACTATTATTCCCATCCAATTTTTTTGAAGTTTACATAATAGAAATGAACTAAGTGAACATAAAGTTAGCTATAAAAAGTAGATTTAAAGGAATATATTAAAGTGAAAATAATATTAATATGTCCAAGAAACTAGGAGAAAAATAAATCAGACAAACCAGGATTATTAATCAGAAATGGTTTCTTAGGATTGGCAAAAGACCTGACTCTAGAGGGGCTCCCAGGTGTCCAGGGAGATATCCCCAGCTAATTCCATGGGCAGCTGAGGAGAGAGAACCTGAAATGGCCCTATCCTATAGCCATACTGATGAATACCTTGCATATCACCATAGAACCTTTATCCTGCATTGGATGGCTATAGAGACAGACACCCACATTGGAGCACTGGACTGAGCTTCCAAGGTCCAAATGAGGAGCAGAAGGAGGGAGAACATGAGCAAGGAAGTCAGGAACGCGAGTGATGCACCCACCCACGGAGACAGTGGGGCTGATCTATTGTGAGCTCACCAAGGCCAGCTGGATGGTGATTGAAAAAGCATGGGATAAAACCGGACTCTCTGAACATGGCAGACAATGAGGACTGATGAGAAGCCAAGGACAATAGCACTGGGTTTTGATCCTACTTCATGTTCTGGATTGTGGGATCCTAGCCTGGATGGAGGGGTGGACCTTGGACTTTCCACAGGGCAGGGAACCCTGTCTTCTCTTTGGA
>NW_026067962.1:5443715-5491216 GCF_014885135.2 Alexandromys fortis
GGCTGGGAGGATGCGGGAATTTTTTTTTTTCTTTTCAATAAAAAAAAAAAGAGCTGAAGACTAGCATAGTGGGAAGGAAAACAGGATCTAATGTTTTGCTGACTCTAAGAAACACACCACACTATCAAAAAAGAACAGTAACATACTACCTAATATTGATATAACACCATGTGTTTGTCTCCATAGCAGGATTTTAAAACCAAGGTGTCCCTGTGGATGTGTTCTGTTCTGAGTGTTCTTCATATGAGTTTTCTGAGGTAACCTCAGAGTTGGCACCAAACTCACCATATCACCCAGTCATCAAATTCTCAACACAAACAAGATTTTATTTACAACAAATGGGACTAGTGGGGCCAGGGTGCTTGAGCCTACATCCACCGTATCTCTGTTCTTAGTTTCTGATTGACAAGCATTATCTTGTTCACACATTTGTAAAAACATGCCATTATTTGCGTCCTTGTTCTTTCATTTCTACTTATGATTTTCATCAAGGATACCAGTGAAATAGAAATCATCTAAGGGAGTAATTTTAAACCATCATAGCTGCCACAACCTTACTACAAAATACATAACATTCTGAGGTGCAAAAGATAAATTTTAAAGAAAGTATCTCTCAGGACACAATATTCCACTGGAACACTCTAAATTTATATAGTTAATGTCATATAGTTAATGTCAATAACAAAGTTTTACTAAGGTTTCTGATGAAAAGCATAATAATATTTATTTCTTGTGCATTTATTAGGAAATCAGCAGGTAAGACAAAAGGGATGGAAATAAAAAGCTACAATTAGGTGGTAAGTACAGATTGAAGTCAATTTACAGATTTATGTTCAAGTGACTCTTCTATTAATGCATTGCATGTTAGAAATTTAAATAATGTCTAGAATAAAATATAAATGACCATGCATCAAGTATCATACATATGGAAATAATGTTAACACTGGGCATTTCTGACGTTGTTTTTGATACAATGATGAGTAACATCCCTGAAGAAATATTCACAGGATGATTATTGAAGAAATCATGACATCACTGAAATGCATCAGAATCTATTTTGACAATAAGAAGTGAATAGATAACCCCAAATTCTCTTGTTCTTACTTCTCACTGGCTTTATGTTTCAGTTAATCTGAACACTGTGTGAGATATCAAGTGATTCTTACTGTTTCACCCTGGGTATTTACATTTCTCAGCTATAACAGTGGAAAATATCTAAAAGGAAATTCCCAATAGAGCAATGTCTAATTCATCGGACGTGGTCAATATTTGTAGTTCTGAGATTTTTGTTGTATTTGTATGCTAAAATATTGTCTTGTAATTACAAACAGGTTTTGCATCTTTAATGTTCTGAACACAATTACTCCTTCCACATAATCCTGAGTAGATCTTGCCAAGAGGCTAGTCAAAAGTCCTAGTATTATTTCGAGCAAGACCTCTCCCGGAATTTCCCAGTGACCCATAGACTCTTTACATCTCTTCTCTGTATATTGCTGAACATTGAATGGACATGTATGAAGTTACGGTGAACTTCATGCACCTCATATTATTACTTTAGTCATGGAAGTCTTGTGAAATACCTCATAGCACTCTGAACAAGTTACATAGAGGGCGGTGACACAAATGGGCAGTGCAAAAGAATAGTGGTTACTTTTTCATTCAAAATTATTTATGCCATCTAAGAATTCAACCATGTAAGTATCATCTAACAGGTTTTCATTAAAGACACTAACTTTGTAAATTCTTAAAATAATGAAAGCACTTAAAAATGTATAATTTATATAACCACAAGTGTTTAACTGTTCACGAGTGTCTGTTCAAAGGTCAAAGATGGTAACTTTCATTATTAAGCATTGTAGAATCTAATTTATGTCCTATGGCCTGAAAGATGTTGACAAGCCAAGATATCCCTTGCAGATACTGCCAACCACAGCTTTTGTTATTGCACTTGTCAAAATGGACTCAGTGGGATAGAAGATTTATTAGAATTTTCTTTCCAGATAAATCCCCGTTGTGAATCAAATTGTTCACTTTGAACTGAACAATATTTTAGCAATAATTTTAGAATCATCTAAAAGCTATCATGAAGACACAAGCTATATATTTCAATAATAAAGCTAGAATTTCCAAAGAATTCTAATAAATGAAAACATATTTTAGAAGTTGTGTTTTCAGTATTTAATACTTAGATTTTTTTTTACCTGTAGTATTACATCATACTCATTTCAAGAGACACAAATCATATTTATGATCTGATAGTAACTATCTTTTTGAGGTACTGAAATTTACCAAGGATTTCAACTAAAGATTCAATTCAATGATGATGAATAGTTTGAAGCATTTTGAGCTATAGTCTGGCATTTGTATGTGTATGTAAAGGCTACAACCACACCAAGAAACAGACCAAGAAGGCTTAAGCAATGTTCCTTCTCCTTATTTGTCACTTAGGCTTGAGATTTTTTTCCAAATGTGATAAATGTGGAGGATTCTGGTTCTCCAAGGGAATATCAGTTCAGTAGGTAAGTGATTGTCTTCATCACCATAAGGGTCTTCTGGGAATGAAGTCCAGAACCAAGATAACATTTCATTAGAAACAGACCAGGTATCCTGGAGCACTTGATCTAATGAATTACAAAATGAGTACACTTTGGATTTTCTGATTTATACTCAAATAAATCAGTGGTTTAAAGAACTATACATACACACACAAACATAAATTTGAAACATTTTTGAGGTTTACAAAATGGTAAGAATAATACATAAAATGGGCTTCTGTAATCTGATGATAGGGCTTTGAAACATATTCCTGAATTAACACAGCACAGTTGTAGCATGGCCATCTTCACCTGAGTTTCAGCAAAGAACCCAAGAGATACAAAATCCATAGCTTTATATGATAACAACATTGAAAATCGTGGTAGAAATGTAAGTTTGGAAGTGCTGTTGACCTCACACATATCCAAAAGTTTTCCTAAAGCAAACATATGTTTCCTAACTTCCTAAGTAATCATTGTGACACTCCATTTGCTTTGCTAATTTAAAAAACATACCTTACAAAGTTACAATTCATTAAATATTTGATTGCTTAACAAGAAGGACATGTGGGAATAGGTTCAAGTCACATCTGGGATGTATCACATCATTAGTAAGTAGAAAATGTTGATACATCCCTGAGTGCTCAATATTTTTAGACTTCAGAGACCTATGGGTCATTGAAAAGTTGATATCATATACATGCACACATGCGCACCTGCATATAGGCATATGTGCATAATCAAGAATTGAAAATATAATAGAAGTAGACTTTTACCCTTTTATGCCCTCAATCTAAAATGCAGTAGACTGCATTAGACATTAAATACATTCTGCAAATGAATGAATCATATACACATTCGTCTTAGAAATCAAAGCTACACTATGTTGAGGTTTCTGGTTTCATTGCATGTTTCATGTCCTTTAAAAATAACTTGTTCAAATTCAGTTAAATTCAGTAAAACCTAGAAGAATGCTCTTAAAATTCTCCTTAATTTACTAAGATTTGAAACTTCATTAGATCTTCACAGACTCCTATATCCTGATATATTAAATGATAATATTGATGAACTATTCTATCTTGTCTTTGTCTTAAACTCTTTCCTTACCCAATTAAAAAAAAAAAAAACAGTTCTAGTGATAGAATAAAGACCTAACAGGATGATTACTATTAGATAATAAAAGAGAATGTGACTCTTTTAAATCATCTTTCTTTAGTCTTTTAGGAAAACATACCTTCTTCTTTAGCTAATTTTTTCACCAAAAAATTGTTTTATTTAAGAAAGAGCAATAAGAGCGTCTGGAATCAACACCTCACATTTAACTTGGAAAACACATGATTTATTAGAAAAGGAAAGAATAAAGTGCCTTATAGACTAAAAATGTACCAAAGCAGCACAACATCAAGACATGGGACATTTCAGCAAACCGACATAGACAGTTTGGTGATTCTGTTTCTTGCTCACATTCTGTCCACCAAGAAAATTCATTGGAAATTTACATGGCTAGTCTGGCTTTTCTCCACTCTTTTTGCCTTTTAGTTACTTCCTGGAAGCAAGGTTAAGATTCAGAAAAACAAACAAGCACAAAAGAGAACACGAGTGGCATCAAAAGGAGCTCTTTACAATCCTACACAAATCTAGTCAGAACACAAGTATTTGGAGTAAAATTTTATTCGGCAAGACTAATCTCTTTGGAAATAGTTATTCAGATATATGGATGCCAGTACATAGAACCAAACTTAATCACCAAGTTCTCACAATCAGTTTTAAGATGCAGATTCACTTCCCAGTGTAAATTTATTTACTTTTGATAAAATTGAGTTTCCATTTATTCTATTTAAAAAAAAGAAAAATATGTGTAAGAAAAGTTGAATTTCACATGTTGGAATTCAGGACTGTGTTTTGCCATCATTCTTCCCTATTTTCTTTTTATCTTTCTTTCTTTCCCTCTCTCTTCCTTTCTCCCTTATTCTTTCCTTTTTTATTTTTTTCACTATTTTCTTCACTTTTTAATATTTTCACTGAGTATATTAAACTATAATTAATTCTAAAGAACTAAAATTCTCTCTGATAATTTTGTTTCAATCACATAAATAAAATTTTCTGGTCTTTTTTTTTTAGTAAATCACTCTGCTAAGTATGTGTGTGTGTAGTGCACTAAAAATTTATATTGTATATAATATGCAAGAGATTTGTGAAGACACAAATATTACACTTTATACAAAATGTGCTGCAATGATATTTAAGTTAAGCATTTTTAATTATCTTCATTCTGTATGTTATTCTTTAATTGGTTTTCTACCAAGTTGTTCCTTGTAAATCACACAGAGAGACTATAGCAACTTTGGTTGTTCAGACAGCATCTCATGCTATTCATAGTGCCTGCTTGCCTATTGTGGATTTTCCCAAGAATAGATGTATGTATTATCAGCCAACAGAAGTTCTTGTCTTTTGTCCTTGATTAAGCTTAGAAAACACAGCATTGTTAAACCATGGCACTTCTATTTTATACCGTAACATGATGAATTTTTCATTTTTTAAAAAACTGCTACATAAAGTTTGTTTTTCTCACATTCTACCTAGGAGGAAAACCTGAAAAATCTCTATTTACAAACTTGTTAATGTGTATATTAACTTTATATAGCAAGAGAGTGACAATGTCTTAACTTTTGTTGCACATACAAATTAAAACTATATTTCGTGCCAGATTATAATTTTGTAAAATATATTGAAATAATAACATTATATTTTGTTTCTAAATGCTAATTTGTATTATATCTATAGTACAACTTTACATTAATTGAATTGGAGAAAGTATAGAAAAAAGAATTTCTGATATATCTATATTTTATTCTTTGCACCCTTATTCTCTGACTTCCAGTTGTTTGTGAATACTCAGAGATACCAATTGAAGAACTGAGGGCAAGACAAGAAAGAAAGACTTTTTGTTTCTCCCTAGTCACTCCCTTTTTGACATCTGGTTGAGCAATGCTCCGATTTCTCTACCAATGGTTGTTTTTTTATTTTTCTTGCCTTTTTCTAAATTCTGCTAAACATTTACTATGTTCTGGGAACTTTTGATTTTCCTTTATTCTCGCGGAGAGAGTACATACAATCAGACATTTTATTCTATTACAATTTACATGGTACTCCACAATTCCCTCTTGGTATCCATTTAACAAGCCCACAACTCACATCAATGTCCTCAGTTTCTTGTGCAAACACATTGTCTTCTAGGGGGTAAAACAGAATGTTACTGATTTAGTGTTCAAAATAAATCAACTATGACACCAAATCCTAACACTGACAGATCCTGTATGTGCTTCATCAGGGTACAGCCCACTGAGCCTCCCTGATTATACTTTCTATAACACACAGCCGACCACATAATATGTGACAAATATGCCAAACTGAATATTACTGAAAAGAAATAATTCTCAGCAAATGGTACTTGATATCCACAGGCTATCTATCACTTCTCGCAATAAACTAATTCCAAATTCATCACTACTCTCAATGTGAAGTCTCAAATTGAAAATACTTGAAGAAGTGGTCTCCTGTGCCCATGCATTGAAGGCTACTTCCCACTTTTTCTTCTATCAGGTTTAGTGTGGATGGATTTATACTGAGGTCTTTAATCAATTGGGACTTGAGTATTATGCATTGCAATATATATGGATCTATTTTTATTCTTCTACAGATTGACATCCAGTTATGACAGCACCATTTGTTGAAGATACTTTCTTTTATCCATTGTGTAATTTTAGCTTCTTTGTCAAAAATCAGGTGTTCATAGGTTTGTGGATTAATATCCAGGTCTTCAATTCTATTCCATTGGTCAGTGTCTCTGTTTTTATGCCAATATCAAGCTGTTTTGATTACTGTAGCTCTGTAATAGAGCTTAATGCCAGGGATGGTAATGCCTCCTGAAGTTCCTTTATTGTATAAGATTGTTTGGGGTATCCTGTTTTTTTTTGTTGTTGTTGTTTTTCCATATGAAGTTAATTATTGCTCTTTCAAGGTCTGTGAAGAATTGTGTTGGGATTTTGATGGAGATTGTACTGAATCTAGAGATTGCTATAGAATCTAGGATTGCCCTTTTTACTATGTTGATCATTCTATCCAAGCACATGGGGGATCTTTCCATGTTCTGGTGTCTTCTTCAATTTCTTTCTTCAAAGACTTAAAGTTCTTGTAAAACAGGTCTTTCACTTTCTTGGTAGTGTTACCCCAAGATATTTTTAAGTTATTTGTGGCTATTATCGAAGGTGTTGCTTCTCTGATCTCCCTCTCAACTTCTTTATCTTTTGTGTATAGGAGGGCTACTAAATTTTTTGAGTAGATCCAGTATCACAGACACTGAGAGCAACAATAAATAAATGGGACCTCCTGAAACTGAGAAGTTTCTGTAAAACAAAGGACACAGTCAATAAGACAAAAAGGCAGCCTGCTGAATGGGAAAAGATCTTCACCAACCCTACATCAGACAAAGGACTGATCTCCAAAATATATAAAGAACTCAAGAAATTAGACATTAAAATTCTAAATAACCCAATTAAAAATGGTAGAACTAAACAGAGAATTCTCAATGGAAGAATTTCAAATGGCCAAAAGATACTTAAGGACATGTTCAACTTCGTTAGCTACAGGGAAATGCAAATCAAAACAACGCTGAGATACCATCTTATATCTTTCAGAATGGCTAAGATCAAAAATACCAATGAAAGCTTATGTTAAAGAGAATGTGGAGTAAGTGGAACATTCATCCACTGCTGGTGCGAAATCAAAAAATGTGCAACCACTATGTTCATAGCAGCATTATTTGTAATATCCAGAACTAGAAAAAAAAAAAAAAAAACCTAGATGCCCCTCAACTGAAGAATGGATGAAGAAAGTGTGGCACATTTAAACATTAAAGTACTGTTCAGCGGTGAAAAAAAAAAAAGACACATTGAATATTGCATGCAAATGGATGGAATTAAAACACACCATCCTGAGTGAGATAACCCAGACTCAAAAAGAGGAATATGGTATGTACTCACTTATAAGTGAATACTAGCTATAAACAATGAACACTGAGCTTGTAGTTTATAATCATAAAGAAGCTAAGTAATAAGGTGAACCCAACGAAAAACATATATAGACCCACCTGGGATTTGGAAACAGAAAAGATCACCTGACAAAATTGGGATCATGGGGGCTGGGGTTAAAAAAGGGGAGAGTTGAGGAGAAATTGAGGGAATGGGATAGTCGAGATAGAGAAAGGACAAATATGAGAGAAAGAAAAGAGATATCTTGATTGTGAGAGCCATAATAGTGTTAGCAAGAAGCCTGGCCTTAGAAAAATTCCCAGGAATCCACAAGGATGATCCCAGCTAAGACCTTAAGCAATAGAGGAGAGGATGCCTGAACTGGCCTTGCCCTGTAGTCAGACTGATGATTATCTTAAATATCACCATTGAACCTTCATCCAACAACAGATGGAAACAGAGGCAGAGACCCACTTCGGTCGCTGGACTGAGCTCCCAAGATCCAGTTGGAGAGTGAAAGGAGGGAGATTATGAGAAAGGAAGTCAAGACCATGAGGAGTTCACCCACTGAGACAATGTGCCTGAGCTAATGTGAACTCAGCAACTTCAACGGGACTGAGAATGAACGAGCATGGAATCAAACTAGTCCCTCTGAATGTGGTTGGCAGTTGGGGCAGAGTGAGGGGGTCACTGACAGTGGCATTGGTGTTTGTCTCTACTGCATCTACTGGCTTTTTTTGGAATCCTATTCTCTCTCTCTCTCTCTTTTTTTTTCTAACTATTTATTTATTTAATTAATTAAAAAAATTACCTCCTCCTCCCCCTTTCCCATTTCCCTCCCCCTCCTCCCAAACATCTCCCTCTCCCCCCACTCCCCTACCCCTCTCCCATCCCCCCCACTCCATTCCCCCTCCTTCTCGTGAATGATGAGCAGTCCAGGTTCCCTGAGGGAAGTCCAAGGTCCTCCCACTTCTATCCAGGACCAGGAAGGTGAGCATCTAAACAGGCTAGGCTCCCACAAAGCCAGTTCATGTATTAGGATTGAAACCTAGTGCCATTGTCCTTGGCTTCTCATCAGCCTTCACTGTCCGCCACGTTCATATATCCCCAGCAGCACAGACTTTAAGGACAACATTGAATAAATGGGACCTCCTGAAACTGAGAAGCTTCTGTAAAGCAAAGGACACTGTCACTAAGACAAAAAGGCAACCCACTGACTGGGAGAAGATCTGCACCAACCCTACAACAGACAAAGGCCTGATCTACAAAATATATAAAGAACTCAAGAAACTAGACTTTAAAAAGCTAATTAACCCAATTAAAAAATGGGGCACTGAACTGAACAGAGAATTCTCAACCTCCTTGGTGATCAGGGAAATGCAAATTAAAACAATCTTGAGATACCATCTTAAACCTGTCAGAATGGCTAAAATCCTATTCTCTTTAGATGTATACCTTGCTCAACCTAGATGTACTAGGGAGGGTCTTGGACATGCTACAGGGCAGGGTGCCTTATCCTCTTTTAATTAGCGGCTAGAGTGATTGAAAGTGTGGGGAGGAAGTGGGAGAAGTGAAGGGAGTAGGAATTTTGATTGGAATTATTTTAAAGTAATAAAATAATAAAAAATGAAAATATTAGAACAATACATAGATCCTACATGATATAAATATAGGGAAAAAAAAACTTCCTAAACAGGACTCTGTGGTAGTTTAGAAGAAAATGTCCCCAAAGGGGAGTGGCACTATGAGGAGGTGTGGCCTTGCTGGAGGCAGTGTGTCACATTAAAGGAGGGTTAAAGGTCTCTTTTTCTCGAGCTTCCTTCAGTGTGAAAGTCAGTTGACTTCCTGTGGCTTGAATGATGTCATGTCTCACCATGTCTCACTTCCAACACCATGTTTGCCTGCACACTGTCATGCTCCGCTTCATGACCATAAGAAAATGAAGCTGTGAAACTTCATTTATGTGAGCCAATTAAATATTTTCTCTATATAGTTACCATAGTCATGGTATCTCTTCATAATAGTAAACCTTAACTAAGACAGTCTCCATTTGTCCCAGAATTAAGGTCAACAACTGGCAATTAGACCTTGATAAAACTAAAATTATTCTGCATAGCTAAAGAAACAGTCAACCAGGTGATGAGGAAACCCACAGAATGGAAAAGAGATTTTGCCAGCTACATATCTACCAAGGATTAATATCCAAATCTATACATAGAAATAAAAAAATAAAACCTAGCAAGGTGTCAAATCACAAACACAACAAAATAAAATAAACGGACCATTTGAAAAAATAAAAAAAGGCATGAAATCAGAATAGAGAGTTTTTAAGAAAAGGGAAACAAAAAGCAAAGGAATATCTTTTTCTTTCTTTTTGAGACACATAATTCTTAGAAATTACTACACCATTGAGATTTTGTATTATTCAAGTCAGATGTTAAAGATCAACAAAATAATAATAACCAGAGCTAGAAGGATGCTCACTGTTGGAGGAATTATGGGACTCCTGTTATTATAGAATTCCTTGTGTGGAATTATGAAGAAAGAAAAACAATCTACATCTACCATATGACCCAGCTATACTGCTCTTTAGCATTTTCTCCAAGATAATCACTTACTCCACAGATATTTAACTATTATTCATGTCTTAGCTATTTGAATAGAGCATATACAAATAATAGTTACATTATATTCAACTCATGAATGTATATTGAAAATAGGGACCAGCTGGTAGTGGCACATGCCTTAAATTCCAGCACTCAGGAGGCAAAGACAGACAGATCTTTGTGAGTTAGAGGCCAGCCTCATCTACAGAATGATCTTCAGTGAAGCCAGAGCTACACACAGAGGAGCATTGTTTTGAAAAAAAAAAAAAAAGAAAAAGAAAAAAAAGTAAGAAAAGGAAATAGTGTTGATGGAAACAGAGGCAGAGAACTGCATTGTAGCGGTTGACTGAGCTCACAATGTCCAACTGAAGAGTGGGAAAAATGATAATATGAGCAAGGATGTCAAGACCATGATAGGTACACCCACTGAAACAGTCTACCTGAGCTAATGGGAGCTCACAAACTAGCCGGACTGAGAAGAAACAAACATAGGATCAAACTAGTCCCTCTGATTGTGGTTGACAGTTGCATGGCTTGAGCAGACATGGGGGGCACTTGCAGTGGCACCATGATTTATTCCTATTGCATATATTGGTATTTTAGGAAACCTATTTTCTTTGGATGTATACCTTGCTCAGTCTAAATATAGTAGGGAGGGCCTTGGACCTTCCCCAAAGCAATGTGCCTTACCCTTTCTGAGGACTGAATGGGGTTGGGGTGGGGGGTATGTGGAGGGAATGAGAGGAGGAGAGGGAATGTGAACTTGGATTGGTATATGTAATGAATTAAAGAAATATAAGAAAAGAAAATAGTATATAAGTATATAGATTATTCAGCTGTAATGAAAAGAAAAATTATGAACTTTGCAGTTTAATTATAGAACTAGAAAAGATTTAGTTCAGTATGGTAACCCAAACCCAAAAAGACAAATATAGTATGTTTTTTTCTTATGTGACTCATAGTTCCAAAAGGGTAAATACAAGTATATATCCTGAAGTAGGCACAGAAAACAGTTAAGTAAAATGGAACCATTTGGAACTTTGGCAATGGGGGAAAAATAGAGAGGAAAATTTTCGAGGTATAACTAAACTGATGGGGTAATGGAAAAAATGAGAGACTCTAGTTAGGAAGGGAAAGTCTGATAAATGCAGAAGGATCAGGTATAGTAAAATAACAGTAAGAATTTCTAAATAGCCATATGGAATTATAGTATGAACTATCTACCTATAATTCTTGCAATATATGTAAATATATATATATATATATATATATATATATTAAATACTTGTTTTCATTCGGTCTGACAATGGTCTCTCAATTTTTGCTCTATTCATATTTAGAATGAGTTGTGAAAGATGAATGGGAGCTGGCATAAGAGTGGGAGACTTGGCAGCAGCTGTATCATTAAAAGTCTCAAACATTATACATAATAAGTACTTAGGTTTTCTATAAGTTTAATGAAAAACCATCACTTCTAGTGAAGAAATGGCTCAATTGAGATTATACTTTAAGATCTTTATGACACCTATGTTAGAAATTGTGTTAGTTAGGTTTTTTTTTTTTTTTTGCTAAGAGGAGGTACCATGACCAGGGTAGCTCTTATAAAGGAAATTATTTAATTGGGACTTGCTTAGAGTTTCAGATGTTTAGTCCATTGTCATGGCAGGAAACCAGACATAGTGCAGAAGGAGCTCAAAGTTCTACTTGTAGATTGGCAGGTAGCAGGAAGAGAGAATGATATGGACCTGGCTTGAGCATTTGGAAGCTCAAAGGAAGCCCTGAGTGACACACATATTCCAACAAGGCCTCACCTGCTCCTATAGGACACCTTCTAATAATGACACTCACCATCACCCTATGAACCCAGTCTCATTAAAATCACAACATTACACTTGCTGACACCATAGCACAGCACAATGTACATTTAGTCCAACTTAAAATTTCCTCATAGTCTATGACATTGCCAAAACTGTTTAAAGTTTAAATATTCATTCTTTTCTGAGACTCACACAATCTCTTAACTGTAAATAAAAATGAAAGAACAGATTACATATTTACAACATGATGGAAGTGGGTCTTGTATCTTATCTGTTGCTTTCATTGGTTAACAAATAAAGAAAACTGTTTGGCCTGATAGGACAGAAAATTAGGTAGGGGTAGTAAACAGAACAGAATTCTGAGAGAAAGAAAGCCGAGTCAGTCAGTTGCCATGATTCTCCCACAGGACACAGATGCAGGTTAAGATCTTCCCTGGTAAGACACCTCGTGGTGTTACAGGGATATTAGAAATAGGTTAGATCCATATGTAAGAGCTAGCCAATAAGAGGTTATAACTAATGGGCCATGCAGTGTTTAAAAGAATACAGTTTCTGTGTAATTGTTTTGGGTATAAAGCTAGCCCTGTGGGCGGCCGGTTCCAGGAACATAGCCCGCCGCTCCTATTACAACAACAACATATAACAGCAGTCAAAAAATCTGAAGGGATTTGGAGTTCTGAAGAACACTTGGACATCAGACATGTAGATGCAGAGCTAGAACTTACCTTCCTTGGCTGCAATATACTTCTCTCTTTTGGGCTGGTACCAATCCTTGTTAGCAGCTATCTTCCGTTTACCATCTAATGACTCTGGTACCTCCAAGATCTTGAGGTTTCCAAGACCATCCATGTTTCACCTTTACAGTTTCATCCAGTGGCCTCCTGAGCCTCCATACAGGTACATCCCTCATATATTCCTGACTTTAATGGCTTCTACTACTTATGGAAAAAGATTCCTAACTTCTTTCCTGTTTCTTGCATTTTTAACTCTATAGCCAGAATCACATGGCAAAGTTGCCAGAGCAGGAATATGTTCAACTACACTTCATCAGCTTTCTGTTTCTTTTGCTGTCTAAGTGTGGCTATCCTGGACTTGCTCTGTAGATTAGTCTGCCTTGAACTCAGATTCACTTGCATCTGCTTTCTGAGTGCTAGGATTAAAGAGTTACCAAGCCTGGCTTTAAGTTTTGCTTTAATTATTTTTTGACAAACTGGAAACTGGTCTGGGCAGGGTGTTACCTGAGGTCACCACTCCCTTTATTTCAATTAGCATCACCCTTTCTTTCACCTATTCATGTCCCTGAACACAAGACATAGCTCCACTAAACTTCCTTGTGCCCCTTTTCTCCTCAAACTGTGCGATTTAAATTTTGCCTTGTTCATCTTGCTTCTTTCATTATTTCTTCATAAGTGTGGCCACTAATAACCAAGCAAGACAGTCAATCATGCAATAGTGATGTCTGGATATCTCTTCTGTTGAAGCTATTAATCTATAACCCTACAATTTAGCCTTAGGCAAACCTTTTTGACATGGGCAGAAAATAGCCATATTCTTCTCAAAATATCACAAGAATGGTTTCTAGGCCACATTATAATATTTTCTCTTCTGAAAATGCTAAAGTTTGGATTTTACATTTCAAATAACTCTTACCACTACCGTCTTCCATGTTCTATTAGTATGGCCCATTAAACCCCACTTAGAGCACTCAAGTGCTTATCAATCCAAAGTCCTAAAGTCCACACTCCTCCAAACAAAAGCATGGTCAAACCTATTACAACAATATCACATTTCCTGGTACCAACCTCTGTCTTAGCCAACGTTCTATTGATGTGAAAAGACACCATAACCATAGAAATTTGTAAAAAGAAAAGCATTTAATAGTGTATTCCATAATGGTCATGGTCAGAAGCATAATGACACACAGATATAAATATCTGAGAGTTCTATACCTAGGTTGACAGACAGCAGGAAGAGAGAGTAACACACTGTAACTGGTTTGAGCATTTAAAACCTCAAAGCTAACCCAGAGTAGCATATATATTCCATAAGGCCATACTTCCTCCTACAAAAAATAAAACTCTTTTAAATTAAGACAATATTATATTATGGGAAAATGAAGGGAGAAGAAAGAGAGGGAGGAGTAGAAGAAAAAGAAGAAGGATAAGGAGAAGAAGGAGGAGGAGGAGGAGAGAAACAGAGAGCAGAGGGGAAGAGAGGAAGAGAAGAGAGACTGAGACATAAGTAAAAAATCAGGTTTAGTATAATGGGACCATTGTAGTGAATCAGATAATCCTCTGTAAGAAAGTTTTCAAATTTAATTTAAATTAGACTAAATGTTGCTTAGATTAAGATTTTATTAGGAAATCTTAAAGCGAATTATTTTGAAATGTTGTAGAGAAAAGCCTATAAACTTGGCATTCAAATAAAATAATTAGACGTTCAATGAGAAAGAAAATAGTAACTAAATACTTCTTTACTCTTCAGTTTTGATAGTGAGATGCAAACAAGCAAGTACTCTAAATTCACTGCAAACGGATTTCACCAAGGTTGACCCAAAGACCTCCTAAAAAAATAGATTAGCTGTTACCAAGTAATTCAGACTATGAATGCCATCTGCTCCAGGTTACCAAAGCTAATTTTGACCACCTTCTTAAGAACAAAACTATTCACAATAAATACCAATTCTCATGGCTACTGAGTAATACCAAACACTAATTAGGTGTATTGATTTCTATTGACTCCTAACATTCAAGGAATGACCAAATTATAAAGATACCTATCTGGGATGATTGTTCAAAGTAGACATAATCATAAAGGAAATGTTTTACATGACAAGTTTGATAGATTTCCAAGATCAAGTTAATATCACTGCGAGGCAGTAGTATTATTTTCTTCTCTAAAAGAAAATGACAATAGATACAAAAATTCAAAATCCGTTATTTTATGTGCATATTCAAATGACATGAATATATTTATAATAATAACCCAGTAAAATATTTATGATACTGGTATACTAGATTTGGAAAAGAGGAAATGTCAGAAAGAGAGTTTTGGTTTGATTGCTTTACCTCATGAGCTTATAAGGAACTATCATCTTAAACCTCCTTAATGTGCACAGAAATATATATATGCACATTAAAAATGTCTTCCTCACACTTGGTTTTTCACTTTTTTTAATATAAATGGGTAGTATTACACATCAAAAAGATCAAAAAATAAAAACTGATTATGTTGAAACAGGAAACTGTACTAAATGGAGAATATTTATTTCAGTCTGATAAATTTTTATCCCTGATAAGAAGTCCGTGTTTTATGATGTCTTTTAAATGAAAAATATTATAGAAATATTATTAACTATAAAAATGAAGTAGAATCATACATTGTTCAGTTAGCTGTGTACTGATAAAAAACAAAACTGCATGGAACTTGTGCCACACATATAATATGAGATGTTGGAGGATAAAAATGAATCACATGGGAAAAACACAACAATCACACTTATACTGATCTGTATAGGAAGGTCATATTTTTTTGATCATGCTTGAAGTTAGCTAATAAATCGTTGATGTAAATTATATACCAATATGTGATTAACCATGCACCATTTCTTAAAAGCACTCATGGATTGAAAAATCATAAAAAATCTTTTGTTTTTCTTGAATTAATATGTAACTTCTTACATATTCATCCATTCTCATTAATATACAAAACTCTTACACCTTAAAAGAAAAGACTTAGATATTTTCTGTTTCTCAAAAAAATGAATTTTCATATCAATTCCTTCTTTATTTATAACTATAAATGTGGTTGTTTTGGTAATATTTGATACATGTTTTCACACTATAAAACTTAATTGTGTTTGTATTAAATTATAAATTTTAAGGCTTTTAAATTAAAAATGGATAAATGAATCAATAATATAAAATGAGAAAGAAAGCTGGTTTTCAAAGGTATTTTCTGTGTCCATACCATCCATACAACCATCCTTACCCTTTCTACTTCCATTGGTTCACTTACCTATATATGGGAGTAGTCCCTGATTAAAAAGATCACTTTCTCTCTGAGAACTTGCATTAATTTTAAAGTTTTGGGCTGCTCTTTTGTAGAAAAAAAATCTTTGCTATCTGTGTGAGCTGAAGCATAACCTAAAGCCAATCAATAGCTCTAAAATAGCTCCTGCTCTTAAATCTGTCTACAACACATAAAGGATGAAGAAAAGGGATCTAGAGAGATAAATATGCTTCATTTAATTATGTTTCACTCAGGAAACAGAAATTTGATGGTTATGCCCATTTCTTCCTCTCCTTTTACCATTATCACTTTACCCAATGTTTTCAGCATTGAGACAGGGTAATAGATTCTTAGGATAGTTTCTCCTTGGCCCTATCATAAACACTTCAGGTAGTCAGAACTAATATCAGAATATACACGTTAAAGGTTACTATCTAGGCAATACTAGAGATAAGAGAAAACTATATAGACTGGCATAAAATAATGTATCTAGTGAACCTAGCATACAATCGAGAAAGGGAAATACCTTGGGTATTGTCCTCAATGTTTCTGAACACTTTGACTTAATTCCTTTTATTAAAAAAAATGTACACTTTGGATTGGACCTTGCAAAGTACAAACCCCACTCAGCTACCGAACTATCCTATTCCCCACGACCTCAGAGGAACTCTAAAACACAGGTTTAAACTACACAACGTTACCAAAAGGCTGCAACTCCATAGAGAGGACTAAGGAAGGAACTCTGAAGTGATGTGTCTGCACAGAGTAGATCAAGAGAGCAGACCAAGAGACTGGACCAAGAGAGCAGGCCAAGGGAGAACTCAATGGCTCCCTGAGACACAGACAGCAACAGTACAGAGTAGAAGAGTTTCCATAGACACAGACAGTAACAGCAAGGATTGGGCCAAGACCTAAAAAACCCCTTCATGGTAAAGATCTTGGAGAGATCAGGAATACAAGAAACATATGTAAATATAATTATAGCAATATACAGCAAGCCAACAGCCAACATCAAATTAAATAGAGAGAAACTCAAATCAAGTCAGCTAAAACCAGGAACAAGACAGGCTATCCACTCTCTCCCTATCTATTTAACATAGTTTTTGAAGTTCTGGCTAGTGCAATGAGACAACAAAAGGAGATAAAGGGGATTCAGTCTGGAAAGGAAGAAGTCAAACTTTCACTATTTGCAGATGATATGACAGCATACATAAGTAACCCCCAAATATCTACCAGGGAACCCCTACAGATGATAAATACTCTCAGTAATGTGGTGGGATACAAGATCAACACACACACACACACACAAATCAATAGCCCTCCTATATACAAATGATAAAGAAGCTGAGAAAAAAAAAATCAGAGAAACATCACACTTCACAATAGCCACAAATATCATAAAATGTCTTGGGGTAACACTAACCAAATTAGTGAAAGACCTGTTTGACAAGAACTTAAGTCTTTGAAGAAAGAAATTGAAGAAGATACCAGAAAATGGAAAGATCTCCCATGCTCTTGGATAGGTAGGAACAACAAAATAAAAATGGCAATCCTATCAAAAGCGATCTATAGATTAAATACAATCTTCACCAAAATCTCAACACAATTCTTCACAGACCTTGAAAAAACAATACTCAACTTCATATGGAAAAACAAAAACCCCAGGATAGACAGAACCATTCTATACAATAAAGGAACTTCCAGAGACATCACCATTCCTGACATCAGTCTCTATTATGGAGCTATTGTAATGAAAACAGCTTGAAATTGAAATAAAAACAGACAAGTTGATCAATGGAATAGGATTGAATGTTAATCCTCATACCGACGAACACCTGATTTTTGACAAAAAAGCTACAATTATACAGCGAAAATAGAAAGCATCTTCAACAAATAGTGCTGGCATAACCGGGTGTCAACATGTAAAAATCATGCAAATAGATTCCTTTCTATCCCTATAAAACTCAAGTCTAAATGGATTAAAAACCTCAATATAAACTCAAGCACACTGAACCTGATAGAAAAGAAAGGTGGAAGTAGATTTCAATGCATTAGTGGAGGGGACCACTTCCTCAATATAACACTAGTAGCACAGATACTGAAAGCAACAATAAATAAATGGAAACTCCTGCAACTGAGAAGCTTCTGTAAAGCAACAGACAAAGTCAATAAGACAAAAAGGAAGCTTACTGAATGGGAAAATATCTTTACCAATATATATCAGACAAAGGATTGATCTCCAAAATATATAAAGAACTCAAGAAATTAGACATTAAAATTCTAAGTAATCCAATTAAAAATGGAGTACAGATCTAAACAGAATTCTCAACAGAAGAATCTCAAATGGCCAAAAGATGGTTCAGAAAATGTTCAAAATCCTTGGCCATCAAGGAAATGCAAATCAAAATGACTCTGAGATACAATTGTATATCAGTCAGAATGGCAAGATCAAAAACACCAATAATAGCTTATGCTGGAGAGGACTTGAAAAAAGGGGAACACTCCTCCATTGCTGGTAGGAATGCAAACTTGTACAACCACACTAGAAATCAGTATAGCAATTTCTCAAAAATTGAAAATCAATCTACCTCATGACCCAACAATACTAATCTTGTGTCGATTGCGTTGGGTGGGTTCTCAGTCTAGGGGTTTGTAACCCATCCTGCAATCAGTTATTCCAGGGTCTCGGAGGGGCGCTACCTGGAAGGGAATGAGCTAAGACAGAAGAAGGAGGACAAGCAGATTTGTCAAAGCCTCCGGTTTATTAGGGACGGGATACAGTTTATATATGGTAAGGAATGGGGGGCAGGGCATGGGATCTCGCCGAGTGGTCCCGGTCACGTAGCGGCGGGTTCCGCTAACAGATTAACAGTTAATTGGGTGTGGGGCAGATTTTGTCAATAGAACATAATTATGGGTGTGAGGTTCCCTGCAGACTCCCCAGGGTGATGGTTCCTGTAATTTTAGGGGGGGGGGATGGCTCGGGACACTCTTGGTCATCTACCCAAAGGATACTTAATCATATAACAAGAACACTTGTTCAACTATCTTCATAAAAGCATTATTTGCAATAACCAGAACATGGAAACAACCTAGATGCCCCACAACCAAAGAATGGATAAAGAAAATGTGGTGAATTTACACAATAGGTTACCCATCTGTGGGAAAAAAAAAAAAAACAATAACGTCTTGAAATTTAAATGAAAATGGATGGAACTAGAAAAAAAATATCCTGAGTGAGGTAACCCAGATTCAGAAAGATGAACATGGTTTGTACTCACTCATAAGTGGATAGTAGTATAAAGCAAAGGATAACTAGTATATATTCCACTACCCTAAAGAAGCTATGTAACAAGGTGAATCCTAAGAGAAACATAGATAGATTCCCCTTAGGAAGGGGAAATTGACAAGATCTCTTGACAAAATTGGGAGCATGGGGATGGGGCGTGAATAGAATAAGGAATGGGAGGCTAATTGGAGAAGGCAAGGGGGAAGGATGACTTGAGGGAACAGGATAGTCAAGTTGGAGGAAGGACAGAAACAGAGAAAAAGGAAAGAGATATTTTGATTGAGGGAGCCATTAAGGAGCTAACAAGAAACGTGGCACTAGAGAAATTCCTAGGAATCCACAAGGATGACCCCAGCTAAGACCCTAAGCAATAGTGGAGAGGGTGCCTGAACTGCCCTTGCCCTGTAGTGAGATTGATAAATATCAAATGTCATCATAAAACCTTCATCCATCAAATGGTGAAGAGGGGCAGAGTCCCAGAGTGTAGCTATGTATTGAGCTTCCAAAATCAAGTGGAAGAGTGGAAGGTGTGAGAATATGAGCAAAGGGGTCAAGACCATGATGTGGACACCCACTGAAAGAGCTTACCTGAGCTAATGGGAGCTCACCAACTCCATCCAAACAGGGAAGGAATCTGCATAGGACCAAGCTAGGACCTCTGAATGTGATGACAGTTGTATGGCTGGGACAGACAGAGGTGCCACTGGCACCAGGATTTGTCCCTGCTGCTTGTACTGGCTTGTTGGAACCCATTCTCTTTGGATGGATACCTTACTCAGCCTGGATATATGGGGAGGGCCTTGTTCCTTCCTAGGAGCAATATTTTTCGGGGGATGGTGGAGAGAATGGGAGGAGGGAAGGGAGTTGGAGCTTGGATTGGTATGTAAAATGAAAAAAAAAAGATAGCTTGGTTTCCATTTTAAAAGAAAAAAGGATAAAAAACAGACATGTTTAGTATTATAAAGCTAGTCTTCAGGGTAGGAGGATGGATGTCAGTCCCAGCTTAGGGGCCTCTGGATCCTGTTTCTGAATTGCATGCTGTCTTCAACAATGGGGACTTGGCATCTGCTTTTTAATGTCAAACAAAAGAAACAGTGATAGTCTGTATGTTTTGGGAGCCTCTATTACAGACCTGGACAAAAACTCAAAAAAGAGCTTTTCTTGTCTGGTGTTGAGGTTTTAGTCAGGTGATCTATGGCTCTTGGAAGGAGCACTGCCAGCTCAGATGAGAAAGTTCATCAAAATTACATATGTATATTTAACAGCAAATTACACATGCTATAGGATTTTTATCCAAATGTTTAATAGTATTGTTCTTTGTGGATTTTTTTCAAACATGCTTATTATTGCTTTAACCACCTCACTTCTGCATTCACCTCTCTATCTCTCTCTCTTAATAACAATGCCCATTTTCTTATTTCTTCTTCTGATCACTTATATCCCATTCTTCTTCTTTGCTCTCTGCCTAACTTCTTCTGTAACTGAGGTTCAGAGAACATTGGGGCAGGGAGGAACTGAAAGATTGTACGAGCTAGAAGATGAGGGAATTTGCAGTTAAATTGTGTCTCTTCAGCTGACTTGTGCTCGTGGAAGCTCAAGGATTCTAGATCGACAGCTAGGGAGTTTGCATAAGACAGACCTCAGACCTCTACACATGTGTGAAAGTTGTGTAGCTTAGTCTTATTGTGGCTTTCCTAGCAGTGGGGTCATTACCTGTCCCTGGTGCTTGAACTGGTTCTTGGGAACCTATTTCTCATGCTGGGTTGCCTCGTTCATCTTTAATGCAGGGTGAAGAGCTTGGTTCTCTCTCAACTTGATACGCCAGTTTGTTGACACCTATGGAAGGCTGGCCCCTTTCTAAATTAGACAGAGAAGGGTAAAGGATAAGTGTGATGAGGGAATCAGAAGGAGAAGAGGGAGAGAAAACTGTGGTTGAGATGTGAAATAAATAGAATTGTTAATTAAGAAATAAAAAGGCAATATTAGAAAAGAATGGTAATGAATAAAAAGTTCTGACAATACATGTTATCTTCATGACAGATAAACCACAATTCTTACAGTTCTAATCAGAAATGGCCAGACTGTCCCCAGGTTAACATCAGACATTTGTAATGTCTATTTGTAATTATAATGGTCATTTGTGCAATCCTCAATTAGCAGTTAATTTGAGGTGAGCTGAAGTCCTCATCTCATTTTTCTGACACTGCTAATGTAGGACAGATTTTTAAGACTTGGAAAATATCAGAAAACTTTTCTCTGTGTTTAAAGGAATCACACATGTTCTTTATGTGTGATGTAAAGCATTTTTCTGTGTACTTAAATTTCTGTGAATAAAAATCTGTGATTGTGATAATGAAAAAAGGGAAAAGAAAAAATGATATCTCCTAGTAATATCAAAATATATTCATACAACTTTAGCAGTATGGCTTTGCAAATGTGTCTTAACCATTATAACAGTAGACATGCCAAAGTTAATGGGGAAAAGACCACAAAGCCTCAACTCTGAACAAGTTGGAGGAAAAGTGGATGTTCAAAGGGAAGAGCATGCCAATCGTTTGTCTAGTGTCAAATGATAATCCATGAGAATGTGCATACAGGAAATATTATGTAGATTGAGAAAGCTGTATTTAGAGAGAATGGGAGGGTTTGGGGGAGAAAGGGGAATATAAAAAATTCATAATTATAAAAAGAAATACAAAATAAAAAAACTAAAAGGTCTCAAAAAACAAAATAGATAACACATTATCCACTACTACTTCCTTGCTTCCCATTTCCAATATTAAGACACTGTCAATTGCATAGACTCCTGCTTCTTTTTTCCATTGAATGGTCAAAGAGATTCATATAATGAAGGCTTGGTCCTCATTGAATCAATCCTCAGGGAAGGGCTCTTGAAAAGTGTTGTGTTAGCAAGATTTCAACCTCATGGATATATTAACCCATTGGAAGGGTTCCCATTTTCGTGGACTATTGGAAAGTAATGTGAAAAAGAAGTTATGACCTCATTAACCACAGTGGGTTCTTTAAGGCATGCTTTGGAACTTACAGATTTTCCGTGCACCTGCTCCACTTGTATCATCCTCACCCTGATGTTTTACACGAACACACGTCAAGAAGCAACATGACAAAAGATGATAATCAGAAACCTCTGAAACAGTGAGCCAAGAGAACTGGTAACCTTTAAGTGATTTACTCAGGTATGCTGTTTCCAAAATAAAAATTGAATTTATCTTTCTAATTTATTTCTGCTCTTTTACACTTTTCTCCTTTGAAGCACAAAAATTTCCAATGCTTCGTATATCCTCCAGGTATGTTGTGCAATTAATACTGTTTAGACCAAAATTCAGGCACATGGCATTTTGCTTTATGATAAAATTTTGTTGTACAAATATATCATGTTTAGCTTCCCGTATTATTCTATAGATTTCTTTATTTGATAAATTATGTTTTCCTATCCCCCATTCAATATCTACCCCTGACAGTCCAAGAATCTTGTCTTACTGATTTTTCCCATGATGCTTTTTAAGTTAGTGTGTGTGTTAGAAAAATAAAGAATCTTGTCTTTACTTTCATACTTCAATTAAGACAAACTATGTTGCTTGGATTATATTTCTTCTATAACAACCTCCAAAAGATTAATTTTATATAAACTGATGCCATCCTTCTAAAAGTTTATTAGTGGCATTTAACAAAGTGACTCAGTTTGTACTTAATCTGCAGTGATTGAAATGAATAACTTAACTAAATGAATCCAGATTTTGCTACTCTAACAAGACACATGTATTTAACATTCTAGGCCAATGTTTCACAAGATTTTAGGGAACCAATCCCTGAATAAGTTTCTGCCTTTTGTTCTTATCCTTGGCCTTTTCAATTAAATATTAATAATTCCATTTAGAGCATGCTAATTATAGACTCTGTGCATAGCATGTGATGCATGGTTGCAAACAAACCCTCTTTGCCCTTAGTGAATCGAATCTCATTTACATCCTTGAAAATGAGACTAAGAAGTACAAGGACATATTAAATCAAAAACAGTTTAATTCTTTAAGTCCCTTTACAATCTTTATACTCATCTAGTTAGGCAACGCTTCTTGTTTTGACAATCAGTGAAGTGATATTTTAGGCTTTCTTTTAAGAGCACATAGTAATATTTAAATTGGTTGTCTCATTGAAACATGAAAATTATGTGCTAATATGCATACATGTGTGAGTGAATGTACACATAAACATGCACACATGTGTATCATAAATGACAATTAATCTCACTTTTTGACTGTTCTATATCTTGATTTTTATTATGTATTAGTTTAATTATTTTATACAATTATTGTTACATTTTTATAACCCAAGGGCATAGTTTTGTAGAAGTTTATGACAAACAAGGAACATTACTAGGTTGTATAACATAATATATCTTTGCAAATATGACAGCCAAAAATCATTTTAAAAGTCCAGTAGTTCAATACTTTTAAATTTGTTATAATATGAATTCTATTCACTTAACACAAAGCTGCATTATTGAATTTCACTGCTTATCATTAAAATTATACTTTTATGATTTATATAAATTTTTAACATACTCACAATTTTTTAGTATATTAACTTTACCTAAATATAATTTGAATAATCTTGTGGTCTTCACATGTGATTGCCTAACAGAGATTAAATCTGTGAAAATTTCAACACTGTTGTGGAGGGACCTCTGAGATCCCCCCCCCCCATTTTCAGGTACTACTTGCAGTTAAAGGTTTCTAGGGGAAAGATAGCTATTCTTATTTGAAGATGTGGTTGCTAGTGGTTGCTAATGCCATTGTATGATTCACACATGTGCATATGTGCAGAATTAATTGATCCATCAGTTTTAATAACAATAAAAACTGAGCGTGTGAAATTGAGAGTCAGTAAACAGTGAGGAAACATAGGGACAGATGGAGGAAGTAATAGCTGATGTGGGAGAAAGAAGGAAAAGATTATAGAGAGTTATAAAAGGAAGTAAATGGTTTATAAAAAAAAAACATTATTCTTTAAAGAGACAGAATATATAGCCAGGAAGTGGTGGCACATACGTTTAATCCCAGCACTCGGGAGGCAGAGACAGGCAGTTCTCTGTGAGTTTGAGGCCAGCCTGGTCTACAAGAGCTAGTTTCAGGACAGGAACCAAAAGCTATGGAGAAACTCTGTCTTGAAAATCCAAAAGAGAGAGACAGAGACAGAGACAGAGATAGAAAGACAGAGTACAGACAGTCATAGATAAAAGGATTGAAAAATAAGACACATAAAGATGGAATATATGCAGTGTGTCTGGATTATGCATACTATTTTGTTTTCTTTAAATTCTTTGACTGCAGAAATACATATTTATTCTGGGGACTGCTAAGCTAAACCAGCATATATACTCTAAGGGTATCTTGAGTTCACTACTTGAGTCTAAGGACTTGTTGCTTTGGAAAAGAGGTTCCTCTTTAGATTCCATAGAGGATGAGAACCTGTGCAATCCTGCCAGACTAATGTGGGGTGATGAATCAAGACCTCCCGAAAGACTACAGAATATGCCATTTAAAATGTTTTTAAAACTTAGGACTTTTCATGACAATGAGAAACAGAAGATCCTGGCAGCACCAATCTACTTCAAGAAGATGATGGGCATTGAAGAGGGTCCTTATAGCATTTGCTAGCCATTTGAGCAAGAAACTGCTCTTGCCTGGACTGCTTGATGGTATGCTTTGTGAAATGGACATGCAGGACCCAGAGAGAAATGACTGCTGTACTTTCCTAAAGGTCTGTTTTATGAGAGAGTCCCCCAGACATTCTGCAGGACACAGAAGAAAGTGACTGACAAACTATCAATATAGGCGGACTGTCTTTGAAATTTCCTGCTTCATGGAAAACTCTGCTAGATACTATGGGCTTGCTCTGCAAGTTTACATTGTGTCAATACTATTTTGTAAGCTTCTGGGTGTAACAATGCCATCAATAGCATCAGTCAGGTATAGGTCTGCATTCCAAAATACCAACCTGCCAGGCAGCGTGTGAACACTGACATAATATTGGCATGGTTTCTAAGGAACCAACCACTTTTTGGTGGGATTTGATCTTAAGATGTGAGCATGTTATAAAGCCCATGGATTGGGACATCATAATTAAGTACTAGTGGGAAGTAAACTACATTAGTTTTGTTAAATGGATGCATTATCAAATTATCAGTATTGGTCTTTTTGCAGATGGTTGCAGTGAATGTGGGTTTTGAACTGTTCAACATGTTGAGCACAGATGATTATAGAGTGTTCAATACTGAATAGGACATTGAATTCACCCTCCCACGAGACTCAGGGAACAATTTGAATGTGGATGTAGAGGTAGAAAGAATGTAATGGTAAGGAGGAGGGGAGGCATCCTCTATGCACCTGTCTCCTATGCACCAATCTTCTTGACATGACATGATTGTTACCTGTGGCTATCTCCATAGCACATGCATCACATAGAGTTGATTAACATTTCATCACCAATGGAAAGATTGAGGGGATGTCTCTCTCAGGGGTCATTGGCAGTTGAGGATTGCTAGGGGAGGAGGTAATATTTTTGGCTCTGTAGACAGTATTTTAACCCGGTCTTCAGTGAATAGCTCCCCATCCATGCCCAGACAAGCAATTCTAATTAAATTCAAATCAGTCACAAATAAAATGGAAACATGTGAGAAATATGGGGAATGTTCTGAAGGAGCAGTGATTATCAGAATGGGGTAAAGGAGTGCAATGGAGTACATGCATGATCAAAATATTTTATATTGACTTATGAAACTGTCACATGACAACTTCAGCTCCTACTTGGTTTCTACATGCAAGTGTTTCATAAGCTTTCTCCCATAGTTTATGTAATGGGTCTGTATCGACATTCTTTAAACCTTCCCCATGGCTCTCTGTGAGGTTATACTTTTTATTTCTTCAACTATCCTGTGTCAAGTTTATTCCACAGTCCAAGCTTATCACCTTCCCTATGAACTTTCTATATCCATCATTAACTCCAGTCTCTTCTGTATGAGGTCTACAGTTATTTTTGCTTACTTCGATTAACATACATAATTCAGAATTACCATATATATTGTACTATGCATAATTAAAATTTCTACTGATGTCTAAAGCTTTTCACTTAGTTAATAATTCTACATGAATTTTCTGATCCTTTAGATAAACAGAAAGTGATTTATGTTACTTTCTAGCATCCAAAGTTGTGTGTCCTCCAAAATAAAAAACAGCAGTAAATATAGTGAATTGAAGCTCTCAACTGTGGGCACTTGGTAGCAGCAAGTTAAATAGTTTGCTGTACAGATTATCCAAGAATAACTTTTACTAGAAATGGGACAAACTGTGGAACACAGCATATTTTAAGCATAATAGAAAATATTTTAGTCTATTACCCACTATTTTAAATTATGTTATTATTCTGAAGAAAATAATGAGTTTGCAATATTTCTTTCGTCTAAGCTATTTATGGTTTTCTGTCACATTTATACTTCTTATTTTAATAAAAATTTAATGCAGTAAAATTGCTTTGGCAATGTTCTTGGTAAATATTTTTCTTCAGAACAAATAAAATATTTTAGTCTAAATATGTGACTTAATCAACATTTGAATAAAGTTGCTGAGTTGAGATTTTTCAGAAAATAAGAATAATAATACAATTTGATATTTTATCACAGTTTAATTTCATGAATACTGCGTAAGAGAAATATACAAGCACGTAAAATACTCAAATACAATTTCTAATTATTCTTAAAATCTAGGGGAAAGTGAAGAAACAAATACTTAATCAAAGAAAACTTAAGTATCTTCCAAACTTTTGAAAACAATCTAAAAATGCATACCCAGATGAAATATAGCTGAGGTTTCTGAAAACTATTTGGGATTCTATGATGACCTTTGAACGGTGCACCGGCGATCATAGACTATCTTTTGGAGACTCTTGGACCTCACACAAGTGACTTAGTAAAACTGGTATAGAAAAATCCATCTCTGTTGTTCAGACAACTGTTTCTAGGTGGAGGTTTGGTGGTTTTTGTTGTTGTTGTTTGTTTGTTTTTCCAACTCAGCGACAGGATTTTCAGATCCCACAGCTGTTTTCAGAGATGGTCTCAAGGGGGCAAGCCTTTGTACTTAAAGGCAGAATCTCGGGACGGATGGATTGGGTAACATCGTTGGTTGGTGAACCTTTTGGAGAATACTGCTCTAGGTAATCCACATGAAAATGGGCCACCTGTGCTCCCAGGTATATGAGGACATCACTAAGCTCCTCTTGAAGGGCTTGTTCCTGTAACCACCAGATTTGAGGACCAGGTTCTGCATCGGACTTTGAGAGTTCTGCCAATTTACCCACTTCTACCAACGCTGGGAGCAGGTTCCAAGGTTAGGAAGCTTCTGGCAGTCCTGCTCAGAAGCAAACTTCATGGAGGGATTGAGTATCGTCAAGCGCGAGCTCAGGGCTGAAGATGAACATGCTCTCAGCAGCAGTTTTCTTGCTTAGCTTCCTTGCACGCACCACCACCAATTTGGGGAGTTCTGCCCACTCTGGACTCTAAGACTTTTTGAAAGGCACGCTGAATGACTCAAAGCATAGCTGCTCCTTTATTACTGGAGGAGTTCTTCATCATAAGCACCTTGATACTTTACTGGCTAATTTATACCACTGCGGGATTTAAACTTCAGCTTAAAACATAAACTACTCTATCTGTCGTTGATGCTGCAAGAAAACTAGCTGAGAAACAGATAAACAAAGCAGATACACACAGCGTCTTCTACATCAGTTAGTAGCTCAGCTCTCTAGTTTTCCAGTCAACCGTTTGTTGGGTGAAGGCTACTTCTCTATGTCCATTACCTCCTTGTGCCCTACTAAGACGTTCCTGAGCAATTACTTACCTAAACTTAGTTTGAACTGGGCAGTCTTCTCGGGACATCACTATGTCATCTTGCTGTAGCTTGTCATCTGACAAAGGAATGTTTCTGCTTTCATTTTCTTTCACTCACGCTCCCTTCACTCTCATCAACCCATGACACCCAACGGTGACTTTTTTTGTACAGAGTTCATGTTTCAGGCTTTGTTTCCAGGGACAATTACTTGACATAAATTCCTGGCCCAAACGGATTTTTTTTTACTTACTGTAGAACAAACCATTCAAACTGTCCAGAGAAGTGACATAGTAATACAGGCTAAAACCCTGTATTACCCAAAATGGAATCAAGTTGCAGACACTATTTTAGATATTAACAAATATTTTTAAAGAAATATTCCCCTTGATATTTTTGTAAAAACTGAATATCCCCTCAAAAGGAAAAGATAACTTCCTAAGTACCATTGTTTATTAATATTTTCTTTTAATTTGGTATTAATGAAACAGATAATTATGATTTTTGATAAGTATTTAAATTTCAGCTTCCTTGTCTATGTCTTTTCTCAACTCTTTAATTTTTATGATGGAACTGTGTCAAATCTTTGATTGTTGACTACATACAGGCAAATAGTAATGTGACTGTTATTGTTGAAAATATATGATTAGTCAAAATACCACTCAAGACTAAGGTTAATATATTAAAGAAAAACATAGAATTTAAATTAAGAAAAAAATTAGAACTACAGCTATAGTTGGGCCTGAAAGCATGGTGAGCGTATTTAACAAATCGTTAGCTTTTGGACATTCTTTGCTTTGTTCTGTATTCTCATGTAGGATAAGGCAAATAGCCTCTGAAAAAATAAGCAAATTATCTGCCATCAACTTGAACTTAATACTATGGACTGCACAAAACAAGGAGGATTCTACTTATTCAATCACTGCTGTGAGTGCTGTATTGTGACCTTTGATCTTATTTTGTTCATTGTGTTTCCTGTGTCCTACACAGACATTTGTTCTGCTGATATATGAAAAACTCAATCAGTAAAATTTTAAAGTATTTCCATATTGTACATCAGCAATGTGTAGTGTTTTTGTGCTAGAACATGTTTTTATGCACTAATTCTATTACTTTTCTTTACAAACTAATTAAGACATTTCTTAAACTTGTAGAATTTTAAGGTAACAAGGAAAACCTAATGGAGTTCTGTTGAATTTCCCCCATTAAGTTAGCATTATAGACCTTTAATGAATGCCTAATTAAATAGTGATATTAAGAAAGTTGATGCCCAAATGAAAATAAGTCTCAATATATGCAATATGCCTCATTGCCATGCACTGCAGGACACTGACCAAACCCTTAATTAAAAATATGTCTGATTTTCCTATGGATAATTGCCCATTCAACCAACAGCCCTATTAAGAGAATGTAGAAATAACACTCAAATTCAATTACTTTTTAAAAAGTACTTAAATGATAACTGCTCTTGCTTGTATTTTCTAACTTTTTATTTTATTTGCTTATCACATTTAGAATACAATATCTAATTTTGTACCTGGAATTACTATAACAGTTCCCCTCAATTTTATGTCTAGTAACAATTCCTTTTCATTTCTTCATTTCTCCCTTTCTCCTCACAATTATTTTCAGTTCACATGAAGGATGCCCTTTTGTATATGTAATGATTTTATTGGTTGATGGATAAAGCTGTTTGGGCCAATGGCTTAGCAGAGTAAAGCTAGGCAGGAAATCAGAATAGAGATATAGAAAGAGTAGGTGGAGTCAGGGAGATGTCATGTAGCTGCCAAAGGAGAAGGATGCCAGATCCTTACCAGTATGCCACAGTCTGGTGGTGATACACAAATTAAAAGAAATGGTTTAATTTAACATGTAAAAGTTAGTTAGTAAGAAGCCTGAGCTAATAGGCCAAACAGTGGTGGAATTAAAATAGTTTCTGAGTGGTTATTTGGGTCTGGGATGCCGGAAAATGAATGTGCATCACCTTTGACACAGTTCTACATACCCATTTCAATTAAAATTCTCAATATGGTCACTTCTGATCTTTGATGGTCAGATCATGAGAAGTGTATTGTTTGTATCTGTCCATGATGTTTTGGTGTCCCCTGTCTTATAACTCCCTTTTTCTCTATCACTTGTTTCAATTAAGAGGTTGAACCATCTTCCCAGGTCAAATTTACCTGCACAAGGAAGGAATACAGTGGGAATTAGACATGTGGCAGACATCCTCCCCTTTAACTCCTGTGTTGGCAGAAAAAAAAAATGGGTAAGAAAAAGGATGAGAATATGGCTGGTTTGCAAGCAGAAGCATTAGAAAAAGCTCATTGTAGTCATTCAAAAACAAGTATAGAAGGATTATACCAAGCCATAGTCCCTATAAATATCAAAATGCTTCTCTTGGGAGTCTTGGAAAGTGTTAAACTGAACATCTGTTCATAAAGCAAGAATTTTAAATTTTTTACATAAAAAAAATAGTTGCCAAACAACCCCAATGAAAAAAAAAAGTAGATAAAACATTATGAACTATCCTCTGAGGACTTTATACTTGTAGAAATGAATCAATTACCCAAACTCAACTGATAGATTAATGAAAACCATACTGCCCCCAAAGTTTTTCATTAAAAAAAAGCATAGTTTAAAAATTTATATCTTGCATGATTTTTCAGTTCTAGTGATTCAATCTAGGGCCTCAGTCTTGCTTAGTAAGTAATACTGAATCATATCCCTTTCCCTAAAATACTTTCTTATAACTTTGAAAATTTAAACTTATAGTATTTTCTGGAGAGGGCTGAGGGGTTAGTGAATGTGCTACTTAAGCAGAGGATTGGAATTTTGTCCACAGTATTCACATTGCAGTTCATAGTTCCCTGCAAGTCTGGTTCCTGTATGCATATGCCCATCCACAAAACCCATAGAGATGTGTGATTAAAAATACAATAGATCGGTCATGCAATAGTGAGCATGCCTTTAATCGTATCACTTGTGAGGCAGAGACAAGAGGATCTCAGCATTTGAGGCCAGCTTAGTCTACAGAGCTAGTTGCAAGACAGCTAGAGCTACACTGAGAAACTCTGTCTTGAAAAAACAATACAATACAATAGATCAGTTAGAAAAAAATAACTAAAATAATTTTGAGACAGCATCTTACTATTTTGCCTAGGTTGACCTTACGCTTGATGTTCCCCTACCTTCTAGCATCTAAATGCTGAGATCACATGTGTGCACCAACTTACCTGAAAAGCATTCAATTATCCTTGGGGTCTTAGTGGTATGGGTGCTGAGGATCACAAGGTCTAGATAACTCTGAATTATATAGTAAGTTCTAAATCAAGCTAAACTACATGGCAAGTATCCATCTACACACACACACACACACACACACACACACACACACACACATGCACTTATTTGAATGCAAATTAAAATATGTTATTTGGGGCTGTCAGTGTAGATGGCTCAGTGAAAAAAGATCCAGCCACCACAGCCAAGGATCCCTGTTGGATCCCCTGGAACCCACGTGGCTGAAGGCAAGAAGTGACTTCTGAAAATTGTACTCCAACTACCACTCAACCCCTTCTCCCCCAAAACCACAGTGTTAAAAGATATCAAGAAATAAGTTTTTATACTGAAATACATAATTCCATGCTAAGTCACAAAATTGTCGCTTGTCATGATTAATATTATTCAAAAATGGGATTTGGACAGGAGAAGTACCAATAACAAATAGGCACATGAGTACATTCTGCCCTTTAAGAAAATGCCAATGACAACCACAGTTATATAACTGTATCACTAGAATGTCTGGGAGACTTATTAGGTATCTGTGAGAATGTAAAAATGAATTTTCTTTTTAAAAAAATTAAAAATTAACTCAGCCAAATAACTCAAATTATATGTCCAAAATAATTAAAACTAGGTTTTCAGAAGAAACCTTTTTTCTGTATATTTGAAATATTACTATTTATGGGACAAAAAAATGTAGAAATGGCTCAACATATAACAAAAGAAAAATGGATAAGCATGCTATAGTATATCTGTAGAAAAGAATATTATTCTGCCATGAATTTTAAGTAAATGCTGCCATGTAGTAAACTCTTAAAGCATACCAAATTAAAGAAGCCAGAAATAAAGATTATGAATATATATACATACATATATATGTATATATGTGTGTGTGTACATGATCAGGGTGCACACAAATATATTTTAAGAGAATACATATATACATGAACACATACATATGCATATATATGTATTATGTAATTGTATATCCAATCTACCATATTATTTGACATGGTCAGAGTCAATAAATATTCTGTGCCTGCTGATAGTTGTCCAATAAGTTGCATGAGTAAAGGAAATAGAGAGTGTTTATTGAGGAAAATATGAATTTTTTAGGGATGCATGACTAAAATGTTGTATTATCATGTATGTTCATGGCTCCAAAGCAAATACTTAAGTCCAATAGAGAGTACATTTGGGGATGGCTAAAAGTGGTGAAATGTGCTTAATGGGTATTTTGTCACAATCAAACCTTGAAAGTTAAAAATGTCAAGGCTCCTGTTATCAGTTCCATGAAAGATCTTGCTCATCCTGCCATGAATTCCCTTTGTAGGGATCTCTAACTTATCTTTCTTGTGGTTGGTATGTAAAATAAGTAAGTTTAAAAAAGAGTAAATATCAAGAATTATTTGATAAATGATTGAAAGTCTTAAAGAATGCAAAGGAAAAGTTTAGCATGCATATTTCTCTTCTTGCAGTAACTAATTGATAGTCACTAAGTGATAATAATTCCTACAAGTTCATAAGAACATAAAATGCTATAGAAGATAAGAAATTCATTCTGAAATCTGTACAGGATTTCATTATATGAAAAACATCAGATGTGTTCTAATGACTTTTAATTACATGTGCCTATCCATGTTTACCCAATGTGACAGAGAATGATCTATGTTTATGATTTATAGTTCATCATAAGGAAGAAATCTCAAGCAAAAAAAAATTGTGGACATGTGTTCATAATTTGCTTTAAGAATTGCAACAATAATTCCATTATTATACTATAATAGTTCCCAGAGGTGAACTGGGTGGGATAATAAATTAACTTTTTTTACATGACAAGTTTGTAAGTGAAAGCAATCTAATTAGATCAACTTTAATTATCTTTAGTGAGACGGTACTGTTATTGATTACTTTGTGAAAGAAAAGTAAGATAACTCATTTAAAGTTGTTTTCTTATTTGCTAACTTTTAATAGAAGGATTTAACATGCATCTTCCTTTCTGCTAACACTATAGTCTTCTTTTACAAGACGTCAAGAAATATTTCTTTACATTTTCTGCTGTCCAATTTATAAATATATTATTTCCTTAATATTCATTTTATTTTATCTATCACCCTGTCTTAATTTTGATGTCAATGTGTAACTTGGATCTAGATGTACCAATTATCAATTTCAAATCTAAAAATGATTTTGTTTTTAAAATGATACAAAGAAATAAAAACAATGATCTTTAGATCAAAAGTAGAAATTTCGATTGTGATCATCGTTGATTTCTTTTAAAGGCAATATGAATGTCTGGAGTTCAAATCATTTCACTTTTTAGAGTATCTGAAGTTGTGAGAGGATCTCAGTCTCCTTACTGTTGATCATTTTGCTAGTCAGTATGAGTAAAAAAAAAAAAACTGAAATCTTTCAGTTAATTTATTGCCAGTTTGTCCTACTTATGCTTCCTGACCACAATATAGTTTCTTTGTCAGTCAGAGAATGAAGAGCTTCTCACGAACTTTCACCTCTTTATTTTTTTTTCCAGCTCAGCATAAAGAAAAACTGTGTCGGAGAGAATGATTTTTTTTTTTTTTTTGTTTCAGCTAAAGGAGAAAATAAAGAGTAATCAAAAGAGGTCATCAAAGAATAATCACACACACTAGTTCATTGAGCACACTACAGATTCAGAGCACTCATTAGCATGATCAGAAAGTTATTTTTATACTCATTTGCTTTAATGAGCATTAATTGAAGAAGGAAATTTATGCATTAACTAAGAAACTGGACAGGAAACTTATTATCTCTTTCAATTTGGGGATTTTTTAAAAAGTCTATAATGATAACAAATGTCTTCAGCAATATAAAAAAACCTTCATTTCTTTAGTTACTGTTCTATTGATATGAAAAGACATCATGATCAAGGCAAATCTTATAAAATAAAGCATTTAATTTGGGGCTTGCTTACAGTTGCAGAAGATTAGTTATTATCACCATGGTAGGGAACATGGGAGCAGGCAAAATGTGTTCAGTACTGGAGGAGTAGCTGAGTGTTCACATCTGATCACTTATAAAATTCATCGATTTTTATGTTAATTAAAAATATGCACAAAATGATATGGCTGATATACTTTAGCTATGCTAAATATAAGAAATGGATTTACATTCTATGCTTAATTAAAAATATCAACTAAATTTTCATTAAATTATCAGTTAAAGAAATCATAGCCACAAAAGTAACCATAATGATGGCTAAGATGACATTAAAATAATGAGTTGGTTGATCTTTTAGACAAATAAAAGAATGGTGTCAAAGGATGAAAACATATACTAATTTTAAGGGAAATCCAAATTCTGCCTTCCTTTATGATTGCAAAGTCAAATCATAAGTGACAATGTGATCTCCATTTTTATGGCTCTACTCTTCCCTCATACAACTAAAACAATTTCCAATTAAAGGTGGAACATATCCATGTTATATTGAAATTTTACTTATGCATACCAAATTAGAATTTCATAAATTTATATGAGACAAAATTCCTACTTTTACAAAAGTTTTCTGGCCCTACATATAATCTTTCTGAACTTGTTAGATGTTTCTAAAAGTCTGCAGGAAATATTTGCCTCCCAAAGAATTTTTCAACATGTTGAAATGAATAACTTGATTAAACAACAAAGCACTGAGGAAATAATTCATTTCAATCAAAAGTGAAACTAAATATAAAATGATACTGTGAAAGTCCAGTAAGTATATATTACAATATTGGTATTCTTGATGAGAAATTAGAAATTAACTTTAGAGTAAAAATTAAAAATAGAATTAAACTTAGAGCTACTTGACAGGATGAGACTCTTTCCTAAAAATTGTTTTTCCAATATTTCTCCAAGAATCCCTATTGGTGTCTATTATGCATTGTGGTGCTCATGAAATGATCAGTTTTCTGACATTGAATTTCAAATATAATCCCTGAGTATTTTTGGATGGAGGATATGCCTTTGGCTCTCTTTGTAGAGTAATTGTTCTACTGAATGGTTTAATTAAGTTTTCCCCCATTGATATATATCTTAAATTACTTGCTTTAGTATCAATGTTTTTTTTTCCTCAAAATTCTGAAACTTTAAAAGGGAAAGATATTGACAGTTTTAAGTTCAGTTGCTTTGTTACTGTGCACACAATGAGAACTTTGGTTCCATAGTCAGTAAGTTATAGAGGAAAATTTTGTAATTCAATAAAAAAAAAACCTTTGAAATACTGATAACTCCTCGAGCAAAATAAAATATATAGATTTTGTATTGAGTGAATACTCAAAAAAGAACAAATATTTATCTTACAAAAAGAAAGACAACTCTGCCAATGTTTTAATGTTAAACTATAATACATTTTGGCTAAGGATATAAGTAAAATGTAGTGCATACAGTGTACAGCATTTGTAGAAAGTAAAAATGATGAAATAAGCAACAATGATTAACTTAACAGAGAAAAGAAGCAAACACAATCATGGAGAAAGGGTTTTATATTTAAACAATTTTAATGCAGAAAATTTCAAATATGCTGAAATTTTACACTCTGTAATGGATGAGGCAGTTCAGAGAGTATATGAGAAAATATTGAAAATTCCATTCATCAAATAAGATTAAACTCAGTATATTAATTCATATTCAAAACTAATATTGGCCATGACTCTTCTGTTTCTATTATGTGAAACACATTAAAGCTTATAGGTATCAGCTCTTCTTGGATGTTCTGATAAAATTCTGAATTAAAACCATCAGGTCCTGGGCTTTTTTTTTGGTGGGGAGGTTTTTTTTTTTTTTTTTTTATGACAGCTTCTGTTTCCTCACAACTTATAGGTCTATTTAAATTGTTCATCTGGTCTTGATTTAATTTTGGTAAATGGTAGTTATCTAAAAACAAGTCCATTTCTTTTACATTTTCCAACTTTTTGTCATATAAGCTTTTGTAGTAAGACCTAATGATTCATTGCCAAATTCTTTTTATGAAGCTACAGTCACCCTGATTCCAAAACCACATAATGACCCAACCAAGAAAGAGAATTACAGACCAATCTCACTCATGAACATCGATGCAAAAATTTTTCAATAAAATTCTGGCAAACCAAATCCAAGAACGCATCAAAAAATTATCCATTACGATCAAGTAGGCTTCATCCCAGAGATGCAGGACTGGTTCAACATACAAAAATCTATCAATGTAATCCATCATATAAATAAACTGAAAGAAAAAAAAACTAATAATGGAACTAAAGAATATGTACATTATCAGGAATTATAGGAAAACCAATGTAATACAAATATAAGGATATCAAACACCAAATAGGCCACCAGAGTGCATGCTGTGAATATAAGAAACAGCCATTGCTTTAAAATTTGGCAATGCCAGAGTTAACCTGTGAGTAGTTTACTTTTATCTGCTGAAATACATTTCATACATTTATGGGGATGCTGAATCAATTCAACTCCCAAATAATAAGTAGTATACTGAGCAAAGAAACAAAACACAAACTTAATAAAGACACATTCTCTTTGTGTGCCTAACTACAGCTCCCAAAGTTAAAATAATCATCATCTTAAATGTTAATTTAGATTCATAAAATAAAGTCAGATGCAAAGCTCTCTGCTCATGCTCATCATCAGTAATATCTAAAACTATTATGGAGAGTTTTATTGAGCTGTGGGTGTATTTGAAAATGAATGACTTTCCATGAACATAGTTGTTCTTTATGAAGAGGATAAACTAACTTTGCCACTTCTCTTCCACAGAAGAGACACATACTTTAAATTTTATTGTGAAGTCAAATTCATTTTTTTTAAATGTGTATCCCAGGCTGGTCTCATTTCTTTTGTAACTTTTATTTTTACTATTAAATACATTTCATTGTACACCACTGTATCTGGCAGAACTTTTCATTGAAATCCTATTCTGATTTTTTTTTAAAAAAATATTGATTTTATTGTGCTATACATTTTTATCTGCTCCCTTCCCTTTCTCTCCCCTCCCCTTCTAACCTATCCCATAATTCACATATTCCCAATTTACTCAGGAGATCTTGTCTTTTTCTACTTCTCATGCAGATTCGATCTTAGGGGTCCTCATTGTTGTCTACGTTCTCTGAGATTGTGAATAATAAAGGCAATAAACAGCAAGCCAACATCAAACTAAATGGAGAGAAACTCACTGTGATCCAACTGAAATCAGAAACAAGACAAGACTGTCCACTCTCTCCATATCAATTCAATATAGACTTTGAGGTTCTAGCTAAAGCAATAAAAAAAAAAGGAGATCACGGGGATACAAATCGGAAAAGAAGAAGTCAAACTCACTATTTGCAGATGGTATGATCATTTACAGAAGCGAATCCAAAACTTCTACCAAGGAACTTCTACGACTGATAAAACTTTCAGTAATGTAGCAGGTTACAAGATTAACTCAAAAAATTCTTAAGACAAAATACAGTTTATACAATAACTGCAGGAGGACATAAAAACAGATTAATGGAGTATAAATAATAGCCAAAAAATAAAGCACATATTTTTGAGTATTTGCTATATAATTATGTAAGTAAGTTCCCTATGAAGTCTGAAGTAGTTCTTTCATTTCAGGCTAATGGAGAGACTCATCTACAAATGCTATGCAAACCCTCTGATGACTAAGGTAAGAGTCTGAGAAATGTTAAACTGCTTTCTTTATGCAACCCTATTCACTTTGAACCTCCTGTTCACTCCAGCCATGTCACTCTCTCTCCAAACCCCACTCTCTCAGAGAATTTTCAACAAAGCCACCAAAAAGCCAAGGTCCACAATCTTTGTGGTTGTGGCAGCTACTCCCCTTAAGTTGCCCGCAGCCCAAGTCCCTACCTGAAGTGTTCAATTTTTGACCATACTAGGGCACAAACCCACCTTGTGAAGGACACATCATCACCCCTCACCTACAGGCTATATAAACTCCCTGCTTTAGTTTGGATACTTGACTTCTCCAGCCTCAATTTCTGGGACTAGAGAATTTACCCAGGAGGTGCTCTGCTCAAATAAATTAGATCTTTTACTTTTTCAATGCAGGTTGATTTGGCGTCCTGCATTGGTGAAGAAACCTGTTATCAGTATTCAGAAAAATCTATTAAGTTCTTCTTTTTTAAGGTTTATTTTTTTCCCACTGGAAAAAGTTTATAGAGTATATTCTGATTTACTTTTACCCTCCCCTAACTCTTCCCAGATAGTTCCCATCTAACAACCAACCACACTATTTCCTTCTCTCCTACTTTAAAAATAAAACAGTCAAACAAACCAATGAGACAAATAAATGACACAGGAAACAAACAGGCACACATGCACACACAAATCACAAGAACATATAACGTTCTTTTAAGAGATTTTTGTTTGATTGATTGATTCTTTGTTTTCACAAAGGTAATTTATGCTTTGTATCACATGATTCATTTACCTGTAAGTATAATTGGAGGGAAGAAAACCCACTGATACAGATGAAAGAGCACGGAAAAATGGCAAGTTCTTAACCTGGTCACTTTTGAACTTAGATAATGACAAAGTGAAGAATAGAGACATACTTACTCTGCTAGTTGTCTGTATTGAAGGTGTCTTCAAGAAGCTAGAACAATATACACAATGACATAGAGGAGCTGAATTCTTCTTCCCAAGGAGACTAGAAGTGGCAAACAACATAAAACAGATGGTGCAATACTGTATTTTGTTCCTCAACTGATTCTAAACACTGTCTTGTCAAGGTGACCTGGGTTGATGACTAAGAATCCAAAACAGAATCTTCAGTTTTCTTAATGTAATGTTTTTAAAAATAGTAATAGGGAGAAACTTTTAAATAACTACAAGAGACCCCAGATAGACTTTCACAAAAATTTATTTCTTCAGATCTCAATAAATATCAGAAAAAGGTTCTCCATAGACTCACAACTAATAATACAAGAGAGGAAGTAAAAAATTAAAGGTGAAAAACAATGCTCCTAGAATATAATATATTTATAACATTCATTTCTTTAGATACAAAAATATCTATTTAGATAAGAGAGGACTTCAATAAAATGTTTTTATATTAATAGAAATTTGGTTAAATATCAATTCACCTTAGTTTAGGCTTAGGCCTATAAAAACTTAATGTCTTCAATAACTGAAAAAAAAAACAGATAGAAATTTAAAAGAAAAAGATATGCCTTCATTTTTACCTAGAAAAGAAGGCTTGAATATAAAATACTCTGTTCCACATTTTCCCCTGAGTTTTGTAACTCCATTATAAATGTTTTAAGGTTCTGGCTATTACAAATAATGCTGCTATGAACATAGTTGAACAAATGCCCCTGTCATATGATCGGGCATCTCTTGGGTATATTCCCAAGAGTGGCATTGCTGGGTCCAGGGGTAGGTTGATCCCGAATTTCCTGAGAAACCGCCACACTGCTTTCCAAAGTGGTTGCACAAGTTTGCATTCCCACCAGCAATGGATGAGGGTACCCCTTTCTCCACAACCTCTCTTTAAGCAGTATGGTTACAAAAGACCTTATTTTTACAGTGCTTTCCAAAACATTCTACTTAAGGATCTGTTTCCACTACATTTGTGTTTTACTATTTAGGAGTTCACAATTTAATGAATCTTGCTGTTTACAAACATAGAAGATTCTAAATATAATGCACTATTCTTATGTGTATAGTTTTAAGTATATTGACTATATTTTTTTCAGGAAAAAAAACAATTTGTTAAAATTCTATATAGAGTGCCACAACGATGAAGTTAAACATTTATTTAAGTTGAAAATAAACTTGATGGCCTTACATTGCTGCTACTGTAAATTAGTGCATTTTAAAACCATGTTTCTTTTGTAAAGTAACCAACTGAATATTGGTATTTTAATTTCTGAGAGTTCCTGCAATAAAAATATTGTAACTGTGTCTGTTAACTAATGGAAATATTGAAACATTGGTGACACAGAGAGGTTCCAAATGTCATCACAGTGAAAAGACTTTCACCAGGTAGGCGGAGTTCCTGCATCTTGCAGATCACTGACACACTTCGTGACAGGGAGAAGAGTATTGGTATTGAAAAAAAAAGATAAATAAGCAACGTAATTTCTAGAATTTTGTCATGAACTATAAAATACTATTGGAGATGAGGAATATCTATATAGATTTGATTTTTTCTGTGTCAAACTATATGTGTCCCCAACCATCCCTTCCGTATTCCAATTTCTTCAGAAATATTGCAACAAAATGTCAACTCATTGTTATTTCAACATACCACTCAAAATGGTGGCATCATGTTCCAGTGACCTTTTCTAAAGCTCACTCGGTCCTATAGAAATTCTTATTTCTTTATCCCTCACTAAATGTTCATCTTTTCCAATAAACTAGAACTCTACTTTTATAACCTTGGAGTCATCTTCAGAACTTAACTTGTTCAATCTGATCGTCCTCATATGTAAAATCGAAACAGAATTAAGATCTGTTAGCATTTTCCATGATGATACTTCTGTTTTCATGAATGTTGCTGTGTGATCAAAGTCAAACTTGTCACTCTCCTTTTTGAGTTACTAAAAAATATTAAAGCAAGTTTAATTATGAAACGTTGCTTATCTTCATATACCTTTTAATATTAATACTCATTTTAAAACAGTGGTGATTTATAATGACAGGAAACAAGACGGTATTTGTAAAATTGAGACACGATTGCCTAGATCTTCAAAGACATAATCTTTCTACTGAGCTGCAGTATCAAGGCTACTCCTATTCAAAGTAGATTTCTGTTTTCTGATGCTGCATAAAAGGAGATATTTATATTCCTGTGACATATGTTTGTTCAGTGAAGGATTTTTAACATACATAAAATGTGTAAACAGAAAAAATGAGTTACTGTAATTTTCTTGCCAATAATAACTGACCTGTGAAAAATATTGGTGCCTATTGCAAACAGCTGATATAGAAGAATCAGAAGAATTTGATGGAAGTCATAAAGTGGCAATTTCTTTGTACCATTATAGGAAATAACTTGTTATAAATACATTATCTAATAGTAGAAAGTTGCTTTCTGAGTTTCTGAGTTTCCTTTATCCAGAGAATAGATAATGCTTTTTTTCCAGTAAATCTCCATAATGATTTGATTTATACTTAAATGAATCACTGAATCATATCAATGTTGATAAGCCTCTTTTCACTTTTATTTATCGCTTACAGCACTATATTCCTATCACACTTCAAAAGTTTTCTCACAGCTTTATAACTTCCTCAATTCATATGATTATTTTCTTTATGGTTAACTGTATTCTAAGTTGGTATAAGAGTGCATTTATAACAACATATATTAAGCTATTGGTGTTACATTGTTCTGACGCTATTGGTTAGCACTAAACATAACAGGATATTTATTCGAAGATATTTATCAATACCAAATATATATTTAACTTTATTTATTACATATTGATAAAGAGAAGACTAAATACAATTTTACCCATTTTATGTAGATGTAAGCTAAATATATAGAGACCTAATCCAAAGAAATATTGTCATATGGATATATGAGGCAAATAAAATACTGATTATATAGATTATTTGTTTAAATATATAGTTTACATGAGGATGATCAGGCTGTGTTAATCACCATGGATGAATTTGCTGATATCACTGTCTTGGTGAGTTTCCACATTGTTCCTCACTAGTCCATGTGTGCTCCACTCCCACAAAAAAAGGCGTGCTGAGTAGAGGAGAATGGCCTTCCTCAATAAGGAGGCCTAGTTTTCCATCAAGGTTAAAAGAGTTACTATACTTTCCATTAGTTTACACTAAACAATCCATCAAGGTCCATTTAAGTATGGATTTTCCTTACTCATGTCTGAAAATTGTGAGTTTTTATATAAGGACAAAATCCAATTGCTATACAAATTTATCTAGGCACATCAATATATAAGTTCAAGAGTTAAATATAGGCACAATGATCTGATCCCTACTGTTGTAGGTTCTATAAAAACAAAAAGCAATTTAATAGACCAATGGAAGGAAAAATATCTTAAGAAGACCATTTGACAAAAACAAATCAATGAGGAAGAAAGGCTTTTCATCTAATGGTTTTGAGGGTTGGTTATTTTAGAAAAAAAAAAAAAAACTATGGAAATAGGAATGAAGCTTACTGGTAGACCAGTTGTCTAATATTCATGTGGCTCTGAGTCCAATGCTCAGAATCACAATAAAATCATTGATTTCTTTTTGCTTCTTGTCCAATCCTTATAAAACACATGACAAAACTAACTAAAGATGAAAGGTTTTATTTTGCCTGATAGTTTTGATATCCAATTTACCAGAAAAGTGAAACCATGGTGGCAGGGTTTAGATACCATTTGTCACATTTCAAATACAAAGAACAGGAAGAGATGAATGAATATACTCAGCTCATCTCAACTCAGGCCTCCAGCTTACAAAAGTTATGGCATGTATTGACTATTTTCCAATTCCACTGACACAATATGAATACCCCTTCTTAGAGATTTGTCTCCTAACTGCTTCTAGACACTACCAACTTGATATCAACTGTAAGATGTCTATCTCCCATATCATACATAATATGAACTCAAAACATGGCAAAGAATCAAATGCAGAGACAAGAAATTTATTCAGAGGATGTAGGGGAAATGTTTGTGGTTAAAGGTTTGGTGAAACATTCTTTAACATCTAATCAAAAGAATGATACATAAAAGGAAAATTAACTGAGTTAGATTTTATCAAAATTTTTAAGATACTTAATAACAGACCCTATAAGAAAAACTATGAATAAAGACATCCAAAATATTTCATAGTTAAAATACAATTTAAATATTCTTAATTTTACTCAGTCTCGCAGAGCTAGTACAGGCACTTTTTATAGCTGAATAGAACTGGTTCTGGAGTCAGACTTACAGTCCCAGCTATTGTGGAAGCCGTGGCAGAGGTAGTATATGCTCAAAGCCAGCCCGAGCCCTTTGGACAGGTAGGCACAGGATGTAGTTCAGTTCGTAGTTCTTATCAAGATTGTTCAGGTCCCTGACAATGGCAAGAATAGACTGGAAAAAACTTAACAGGACAATTAAAGTGGATCATATCTGATCCCTCAGCCCCCCAGCTGGCTCCTGATTTATTGAAATAGTGCAATATTGCAGAAAGGGAGATGACAGTATCTTCAAAGAACTCATCTTTTCATTGTTGGTAAGTTGACTATCTGAGGACACATGGATATATACATATATTAATATATAATTAATTATATATAACAAAATCTATATAGGGATATGTGTTGTTATATCTTAACATGTGCATAGTAATCTATGAAGTTTAGTACATTTATTTTTCTTTGTGTATTAAGAATTTAGGTCTTCATACATGCTATGTATGAGGCTGAAAGTAAGAACTACAATCACTGGTCACTCTCTTCTCATTCTTTTTGTCTTCAGTGAGACAACATGAATGTTGGTGGAGCTATGGATTAAAATGGCAATGAAGAAGATTTCTGCACTGGAATTATAGAGTTCCAGTTTCTTATTTTATTGTTCTGTCACATACATCAATATCCAGCCAACTAGTGATGTAACTTCCTGTTGATGAGTTTGGACAAAATAACTAAGGTTGTAATGAGGCCATCATAAATACATATGGCCCTATAGAGTAGGATTTCTGACCTTAAAATGAAGACCATGGACTGTTCTCTATAATTTGTATGAGGTGACGGTAGGAAGACAATCATTAATGAGTCAAAAGTGAAGTTTTAGTAAGAAGTTAAATCAAGAAACACTTTGATTTCTCTCTATCCTGGCTCCTCAACTGGGGAGACTGTTGTGTTTTAAAAATAAGTTTTTGGAGTTATGTAATGGCCACCTAGGGGCCAATGAAGGCTAACTAGAACAGACTTCTCTATGCAGTGCTCATGAACTAAAACATGATAAATATTTTCTAAAACTAATTTGAACTTTTCTGAAGAAATCATAACAATGTTTTGGTGTTATTTTAACATGAAAATGATGTAGGAAAATTGATTTATTTGTATTTAGACTAAATATCAATACTGAATAGCTGGTATTTACTCACAATTTTCTAATGCTTCCTTTATGGGATTTTAAACCAAACTGATTTTATTTAACAATAATTATAACACAATTTAGGCCAGTGTTGTTTACATTCAACCTTGATTCAAAAAAAAAAAAAAAAGAAGGGTTGAGGGATAAAGACATAGTTCAGTAATGAATCAGTACTCTTCAAAACAGTCAGTTTTCAGAACCTGATCATGCAGCTCACAGCGACCTGTAACCCCAGAACCAGGGGATCCAACACACTAGTTGGAAACAGAACAATCTGACACTGCAGTGTGCAGTCTGGACAAGTTTGACTTTTAATAGTTCAAGTACAAGGGAAATTTGGCACAGTATCTTCCACTGATAAGAGCTAATTCAAAGATCAAACCTTATGTCCAGGATCACCTCTGCTGTTTACAATGTTTTTTTTTTCTTTTTTCATTAAATATTTTCTGTAATGAAATAATTTGTTCAAAATGAAATCTGTGCCTTTAAAGTCTTATCTTATACTTCTGCTGTTCAAAATATTAAGTTTGTTCTTAAATGCTTTTCAAACGAAAAATTTATTACAATATGATGAATTAATTTTCTGTTGGAAAAGATCACCAGAATCAAAAGCAACTTACTGTTCAAGAGGGACAAATAAAAGTCTATCATGACTAGAAGATGGTATCAAGTAGCACACCAGAAAACAGAGATCATGAAATACAATGGGAGTTAGTCTATAAATACTTGAAGCCCACCCCTATTGATCTATTTTGCCTAACAAGGCTCCAACACCTCTCCAAACAGTGCTCAGGTTTAAATATCTAAACTTAGAGCATATTTGTCATTCAAACCAACATGTTCACTTTCCCGGATCCCATAGGATCATTGTAATAGCATAATGCAAAATTTATTTATCCAGATGTACATTTCTTCATATGTTATTTTGAATTAGAAATGGTCCCCTATGCTCAAGCATTTGAAGTTTTGGTGTCCAATTGTTGGCACTGTTTTTGGGATATTGTAGGGAGTTGTGACCTTGCTGGAGGAAGTCTCTTGAGTTGTTGTTAGTGGTGGCACTGGGAAGTTCATAGCCTTAATCCATGTCTAGTTTGCTATCTATGCTTTATGGTTTGTTTTAGGATGTGATTTTTCAGGTCCCTGGTCCCCATACCATTATAGTTTTCTCCTCTGGAAAATGAGACCAAATGCGATCTTTATTCCATAAGAGAGTTGCTTTTGGTCATAGTTTTTTGTCAAACTAACTACTATAGTCTCCATATTATTTTACAATCTCAACTTTGGTTAGATAAATTTCAAAGTTCATTTTTTTCTGAGATTCAAGTAGATCTCTTAACTATAAACCTCTGCAATATCCAAAAGCAAATTAATAATTTCCAATGTAGAGTATCCCAGAATATTCATTGTCATTCTAAAAGAAAGGTATAGATGCTGTGCCAAAATGCTGTGCCAAAGCAAGACTGAACTACAGAAAGAAAAGTACCAATCCTGTAACTACATTTCTGATGTCAAAGGACTCAGAGGGCTCTAATATTTCCTCCTTTTTGTCTGCAATATACATCTCTATCTTAAGATAATTTGCTCCTTTACTTTCTTCCTTTTTTGTGTGTGTGTCTCTTTTGTTTGTTTGTTGACAGAGGGCTTCTTTCTACATAAACCAGGCTAATCCCAAATTCAGCAGTTTTTTAACCAAACTGCCAAGTGCTAAACTGATATAGGAACAAGTCTACTAGTCTCAGAGTATGTTTCCTTCAATATATGATTGTAATATTCACATTACATAATTTGGAAATCCAAAGAGTTATTATGATCCTATGTGTATTATCTAGAGAGGACATTTACTATTTTTGACATAATAATTATTTTAATTTCCCACAAAATTCTCACATAATTTCTGCAATTTCAAATTTATGTGCTTTATTTTAGTTGATTTACTCTATATAAAATTCACAACATTTGTGGACAGTGTTGTATTCATTAAAAAATCACTTTTTCCCATTTATGTGGCAATTTGCTCCAATTTTGTTACTTTTCTTACAGTGTCTTCAGTCTGTTTTATCCCGAATTAGTTCTGATATCCTGACTTATTTTATTTTAATCTTTCTGTTTGAGGTGACATAGAGACCAGCTTCTCTTTTTGTAGTGATATAGTTGAATGATAGCTTCTTTTAATATGGTTAGAACAAATTTTGATGAAGTTTCTCAATGACTTACATGTATACTATTACTCCTCAAACAAACACTTACAATTATCATCAGTTTCCCCAGAGTTAGCACATAGAAATAGTGATACGTAGGTGTCCAGGGATGTATCTAATGCTGACAGCCAAATGTGATGTGTGAGAGATTCTGAGGTTATTCTGAGGCTTCAGAGGCATTAAAGTGTCTTGGGGAGCAGCAGAGGATTGGTGCTGTCAGGGCCCAGAAAGGCCTATTGGTAAAGGTGCAACCAAATAACAATATAGATCCCAGCATACTGAATATAGGAAGGACCATGGGACCATCGCTGTAATGGATTAGAGAAAATGCTGCAGATCCCCAGCAGCTGCAACAGCAGAAACACTGCATGTCCCCAAGTGGTGGCAGTGAGCAGTGGTCCCAAGAGCAGCCAGTCCTAGGCAGGAACCACTGCAGGTCCCCAGCAGCAGTGGGCCATGTGGCAGCAGGGAGCTACAGCAGGTCCCTAGAGCAGCCAGTCCCAGACAAGGATCACACAGTTTCCCGCGGGCTGCAGCAGGCCATGAGTAGGGACAGACAGATAGGCACGCTACTAGACCATGCTGCAGGTCTCCAAAGGTGGCTGGTCCCCAGCAGGGAGACATATGGTGGCAGGCAAGAGACAGAGGCATGGAATGGCATGCCATGCAGAGTTAGGTTGGATATTTATTTCTTGGGTTATGGAAGGGAAGAGGGAGAGAGCAAAGAGGAGAGGAGAGGAGAGGAGAGGAGAGGAGAGGAGAGGAGAGGAGAGGAG
>NW_026067962.1:5492389-5517499 GCF_014885135.2 Alexandromys fortis
AAAATAAAATAAAATAAAATTCTTTTGCAAAAAATTATTTTCATAAAGGTAACTGGAGCTTAGTTGGATCCTTAAACTTTTGTTTTAGGTAGAAACCAAATACTTCCCTATTTCAGGAACCACACCTGTTGACAATAGTCTTGAGAGAGCAGAACTCTGGTTTATTTGTAGGTGGGACCTTTGCTTGAGTTAGTTGCACAATAACCTTGAATGAACTAAAAACAAGTAGCAAACTCTCTGACCTTTGCCCTCATTGAGCCTCAACAAAAGATGACCCTGATTTTCCAATAGTAGAATCTGAATTTCTTATACTATAGGACTTTGATTTTGCTCTACCTTGAAGATAACTGGGCCACTTATTTTTGATTTTATAGAAATCCATAGAAGAGAGACTTTATATATTAGAAAGAGAGACTTTTGAACTTTGAAAGATATATTAGATTATTTTTTAAAGAGACTGACTTTTGAATCACTTGACTTTTAAATATGATAAAATTCCTCAACATTGGAACATATTTTATATTGGACTATAAAATAAAGAAGTTGTTATTTTTTAAATATGATTTGTTTGTGTGTCAAGTACTCCCTCAACACACGGCCTTAGGTGCAAGAGGTGTATTGTATGTTTCCTTTCTGGTATAGCTACCTAAAATATGCTGATCTTTTCACTATGACAAATTGTATCATCCAATTTTAATGATTTTTAAAAACTCTTTGCTGTTTTGGAGTTCAGACTCATGTCTTTGTACCTGCTAGATAAGTGTTCTATCACCAAACTACATCTCATGCTTGTCATAATTAGTTATGTTGTTCAATATTAATAATGAATTTATCTTTGTTCCAACACTGAAGGACTATACCCCCAAATTGCCAAGTATGTGATTTTTGTATTGCCGTATGTGTTCTCTCCTTTGTAATCAATAGTTGGATTTCTGCTCACTAATTTTTTTTTTAGTTTTACTCTGTGAATAATGAGAATTTAATTTCTTTCTTTCAAGTTGTTATTCCATCTATCTCTTTTAATCTTGTTATCATTTTGACTAAATACCCAATGCAATATTGAGCAGAATGGTTCTAGAAATATATTTCTCTTGCTTCTATTCTCAGTCAAAAAATATTCAAAACTAGGGTTTAGTTTATTATTTCTTTTATTGATGACTCATTTCAGAACTGAGTAGCTCTATCACCATCATTATCATCACTATTAAACATGGATTTTAAATAATAAATATATGTAAAATTTAATAAAATACTTTGTCTTTCTGCATTGAATTATGTTTGTCCCCTTTATTTTACTAATGTGGTCAAGTGCATTGACTAATTTTCAGTTATTAAATACATTTCCTGGACATAATTAACTTCTTATAAATTATACTTTTACTAATAAATTGGTTTCTATATTAATTTAGCTAATACATGGATATGTTTCATATTCATTAGTCAGTTAAGTTATACTTTTATTGTAATGTATTTAGTGTTGAGTTTATTTATACTTGTCTTAAACTTATTTCTGCATTTACAATTTTTGTTATTTCTATGTCAGTGGCAACCAGCAACTGTTTAAATAGATCCACTCAATAAAAGGAAAGATCTTCCTAATGTTGAAACCCTAGCTAGTTTCTTGGTCTTAGTGTGGTCATGGACTTAACAAAAACAATCTATTAATATCATTTGCTATTGTACTGTTATTTATGTATACATATACTATAACTAACAGTAAAATCACCAACTAAATTATATTCTATACTTACAGATAAGTATAACTACCACTCCTCATCACAAAATCTTCTCTTTGCACAAAATGAATACCATCAAAGAAAATCAAAACTGGATACAATGCAGAGATCAACAGCTTGTGGAGAGCTCATCCTTGAAGAGCACATCTACATCATAGTTCCTGCACTGATAGATCGGGGAACATTCTGAAAGGGAGCTAAGAACCAAGATTGAAAAAAAGTCTTTGGTGAGTGTCTCTTAGAAAAGGCTGCACTAACAAGACCAAAACAATGGCAATATCACTAGACAAAAATCTAGAAGTACATAGTGACTACTTCTACATAGTGAGAAGATTTAAACTCACCCAAAGATGAGCCCCTTTGTTGGTTATCCAATGAAAAGTGGTTAACCTTTTTTTAACCTTATAGACACAACAAAATGTTTCAGCAGTTATATACTTATTTAAACATATGTAGTATATAATACATATATATGCATGCATATAACAACAATAATCAAAGAAATAATCAAACTATGAAGTTGAGGACATGGGGACATAGGAACTGTTTGAGAAAAGGTAGCTAGGAGGGTTGGGAAAATGCATGTCTTAGAAAAAATGAAATTTTATAAAACACACTATCTAAAAATTTAAAAACACTAATTGTTAAGATTAGAATGGCAAATGCCACCATAGGCTTTTGTCTTTCTGAGCCTGTGCCCCAGTCAATGTTAATGTTTGAGAAATATTATGGAAATGTTTGTTCATTTTCATCAAGAGAAGATTCAGGGGTGTAGACACAGGGTTGGAGGCTTATAGTTTACTTTTCTCTCTAGCCTGAGTCTCCTTCTCTAGATCCATCAAATTGTGAGCTATAGGTTAAGCCAAGAAGTGCCTCCACAATGCCTTCTCAGCTGGGAAGGGCTATATCTTCTTAAAGAAGCAGGCTTTGGAATTATAAAATTTCCTCTTCCTTTATAAATAGAAAAAAAAAAAAACAAGAGTTAGTTATTGAAAATAAACTTTCTCAAAGTAACATGAGTTTATACTCAGACTGAGAAAGACAAATGTGGTAAGTACTCACACATAAGTATTATGTGAGATATTAGTTGTAAACTCTAGTACAACTATGCTACAATCCACAGACCCAGGAAGACTAGATAACAAGGAGGATTCATGGAGGATTGTCTGGATCTCCGTGGGAAGGGGAAATAGAGCAGATTTTGTGAGCAAATGGAATGGAGGTGGGAATGGGAACATGAGCATCAAGTTGGGGGGGCAGAGGGAAAGAATAATAAGACTATTGCAAAGGGGGAACATTTTGGGGTGAGGTAAAAACCAGGTGCAAGGGAATCTCTTGGGAAATTACAAGATGATACCAGCAAAGACTCATAGCAATAGTAGATACCTAGCCTGTACTTGTTATATTCTGTGAGAGCCTTTTAAAAAAAATAGTCTTTTCTCATACAGTGTATCTTGATTATAGATTCTCCTAGCTTTAATTCTTCAACTTCCTCCACTCTTTGTTTCCCCCCAGATATGCCCCCTATCTATCTCACATTAGAAGAAAAAAAAAAAACAGGTTTCTAAGAGATTAGTAGCAAGCAGGATAAAATAAAGTATAATAAGGTGAAGCAAAAACGTTCAGATTTAAGTTGAACACAGAAACACAACAGAAAAAAATGAGTCCCAAGAGCAGGCACAGGAGTCAGAGATTAGACTAACTTGTTCTTATAGTCAGGAGTTCTGTAAAATAACCAGTCTGATAACTATAAGATATACACAGCAGGGCTGGTAAAGACCTGGAGGCCCTGTGATTGCTGCTACAGTCTCTGTGAGATTATCTGTGACTTGTGTAGTTGGTTCAGAAGGCCTTGTTCCTCTGGTGTCCTTCTTCCCCTCTGACTCTTACGATCTTTCCCCCTCCTTTTCCACAAGATTGTCTGAGCACTGAGGAGGAGGATTTGATGTAGGCTTCAAATTTACTCTCTCCACATTTTGTTTTGGGGTGGATCTCTACATCTGTTTTCATTTGCAGTAGGAGGAAGTCCTTCTGATGATGCTTGACATGGCACTGATCTTTGAGTATAGTATAATATTATTAGTAATTATTTATTGATTTTTGAGACTATTCAAGTTTGGTTTTACACTAGATCCTAAGGCTGTCTAGTCTCTGTTTCTTGTTTAGCCAAGTAGTGTCGGGTTTGGCTTCATTCCCATGTAGTGCGCCTTAAGTCAAATCAGAAATTGGTTGCCACTCCCACAAGTTATGTGCTACCTTTGCCTTAGAATATTTGGCAGGTGTGGCTGGGTTTGACTCCATATTTCTCTTTCAGTAGCCATCAGAGGTCTATTTCCCCAAAGAGAGATCACAAAGTGGGGATGAAGTCTCCATGAAGGCACCAGGTTGGCTTCTCCATGTTCAATGAGCTGTGTGGATGCTGTCCTTGTCAATGGGGCCCCATTGTCATTTTACAGGAAGCAATTTTCTAACATGAGATTGGGTTATCTTCTAAATTAAAAACAAAGTCTATATGCAACAAATTCACAATATAATTTGCAGGAAATAAGAAGAGCTAACACAATGTTTCTGAAACTGTAAAATATAGAAAAGAAAAGGAACACTGAAAATTTCTACAAATGACCAGTATAACACTGATTTCAAGCCAAATCATGACATGGGGGGGGCACAATCTTTCTGATGAACATAGATGTAAAATTCTCAAAAAAGCACTTGTGAATAGAATTCTGTAAACTATGAAAAATATTAAAAGGATCAAGTTGGCAAAATTCCAGAGATGCATGGTTGTTTCAACACATGCAAATTAACAAATATGCTACATATAAAGAAATTCAAGGATAAAATAACATAAAAATATCAAAAGATAAAGGAAATGGGTAACGAAAAACTCCATTATTCCTTAATAATAAAATCGCTGAGGAAAATAGTAATGCAAAAACACATCTCAACCAAATATGGCTATTTGTGATAAAGGTAGAATCAATATTATGCAAAGTATGGAGAAAGCAAAAGAATATTTCAGTAAAATCAGGAAAAAAGCAAGAATATACCTTTACTCCACTCTCATTCATTATAATACTTGACATATTAGCTAAAGCAACAAGCAAAATAGGGAAATAAAAAGGCTACATATAAAAAATGAAAAATTCAAAGTATATTTATTGATAGATTTGTGATTCTGTTTAAGAAAAAACATAGACTCAGTCAAAAAACTCATCCTTTAAGCAAGTAATGGATTGGAATAAAAAGTTACTAAAAAAAATTGCTAGCCTTCCTATGTACCAATAAAAGTTATGCTGAGAAATAATTGAAAATTCGTCCTATTCATGATTGTAAAAATGTACAAGGAAACAAAATGACCTATAACTAAAATTAAAAAATTAGTTGAAATGCTTTACAAATAAAATGTTAAAACATTGTAAATTTTTTCAACCAGAGAAAATAATAAAAGCCCAAATCTACATCTAGATATAATTATAATAAACAAATCAAGTGAGTTTCTTGGAGACAAAAGTTTCACGTTTTAATTCATTTTTCAGTCTAAGAGTGTATAGATCCAAAAGATCATAAATGTGCTGGAGCTATGTAAGAAGTCAAAGTGTACCATGGCACAAAGTAGACTATGGTAAGGGGAAGAAGGGGGTAAAGATGCAGAGATGCTCAAAATCTATGCCTATTTGCATGAAAGGGCTTTGTGCACCCTAGAATGATAATGCAAATGAACCCATAAAATTTGAATGTATAGGATGAAATTATAAATTAGATGAGATATCTGGAAGAAGTAGTTGTCATCCAAATCTGAGGTTATAAGATAGAAACACTTTCACCCAAATAAATAATTAGTCATTAATTATACATTTTAAGGTACTATGCTTCTTTCATGAAATTCATGAACTATTTTTTCTAGATCAAAATTGTAAATCATTAATATATCCATTTCATTATTAAAGTGGTATTAATCACAATGATAATCAAATTGACATACTGGATTTTTCCAGTTGTATTACTTTAAAGGACTAGAGATATATAACACATTAAAAAATAGCATTCACTTCTTGTTTTCCATCAAACCATCAAGTGTATAAAACATATTATTGCTCTGTATTCTCAGCACAGCATGACGTGTATGTCTGGCAACTTTTCAATTAACTTGGCCAATGTAGCAAACCATATCACACACACACACACACACACACACACACACACACACACACACACACAGTTGAATACTCAGATAAGGCTATCCATATTATAGACTAATTGAAAGTAGAAAAGGTCTGCTTGTCAAACACTGTCACTTGAAATTATTACAACTGATTAAACAGATTCCTCACTGCCTAAATTATAAGAGTAGTTAAATTTTAATCACTATAAGGATACTCTAAAGCAGGGACTTTATAATAAAATGAATTGCTGCTTAACGTCAAACACTAAGCACTCAATCTTATTATAATCAGAGGATTCAAGTGAATGGATCTAATATTTAAATGAGTAAGATGACTTGATAATCTTGTGGACAGTGAGAAGATAAGATCTGATGAAATTACACCTTTGTGAACTTCAGTATTGGACCAATTTTACGGATGATGAATGAATGCTAATTTTATTTGAAATAGTATTTGATGATTATTCATGTATGTGTTTAACAGGATATTGGGTTTAAAATTACTCTTATAAGAATTTTCTATGAACATATATTAACCCCATTCTGAATGTGTTCATGAATTTTACTTTGTTACTATATGATTCTTAGGTTCCAAGTTTATTGATCATTTTCTTTAATCTGCTATAAATTTGTTTTTATTGATACATAAATCATTTTCTTCTTTTATTGAAAGGCACAGATTTGTTTCATTTTGTAATTTTAGGTGTTATATAACACTATAAAGAACAAATTTCAGTGTTAGGAAATATTGCAAATTCCCTGAAAGAGGCAGACTCAGATGGTCTAGAGGATTTGTCTTTAAGAAAATGATGAATTTTGAAATCTTTCCTAAATTTGTTCTTACAACTTTTGATATAATATTGCTTTAAAAATTAGGTGACCAGTTAAACATACTAAAGATTGATAAACTGGCTGAAAGAAAACAACCAACTAACATGACAATAAGATTCTCATTCTAGCAAGGCTTAGTCTTGCAGAGTTGCTGCAATTCAGACGTTATTAAAATTTTCCTATGTGACAACAGGACATTAGTATTGTTTGTTTATTATGCAGTTAAAAACACATCTGTTTCTTGTCTCAATATTCAAGGGTAAAATTCTTTGGCGAATCAAATTGTTCATAAGCTAATATCAAGGCTTCAGTTTGTTCATTTCCAGAATTATGACATGATATCTTGTGGAAGCTTCCTTGCTCAATTAAAATAGTTAATCGGAGCAGGAATTTATTTCCTAGCTTGGAAACAATTAAATTCCAATAGGTCAAACAAGAAATTGCTTGCCACATCTATATTAATACAATTAGTGTAACAATATAAATTGTGAAAACACTTCATTTAAAGAAATTTATGCTGTCCTCTTAGCTACTCATTCTGACAACTAGAAATAAGTAGTAAGTATGAGCCAGTGGATATTTTTTGAGAAAATTGTTGCAATGACTCCTGTTATATGAGATATTTACTGAAACAGAGAACAAAGTTATCTGCAAATATCTGGGAAGCATCTAAGCATACATAATCATATGTACTTCTTTATTAAAAGACTTCCGTTATGTAAATATGCAAATACAATTCCACTATGTTAAATAAAATCCCATTGTATTAAACATAATCATATATTCTTATACTCTTCATAAATTTATTTATAAGTAAAAATGAGGTAAAATCATTATTTGAATTTGAATATTTTAATGTTAGAGAAAGAAAAGTTTCACTTTTTTCTAACATTAATCTATTTTAAATTTCAACATTCCATATAAAATAATTATTAACCTGATTTGATTCCCAGATTATCTGGACACAGTTGTTATGTAGTTCAAAATACATGACTCTGAATCAGATAGTCTTTGGTGTGATCTCAGAGACATCTGTACATGAGCCTGCAAATTCTTCTAAGTCTAACTTTAAGGATAGTAAAATATCTTCAGCCCCAAATTGAATGACCATTTAATCAAAAATGTATTAGATGACCAAGGGTATACTTCACTGCTGCTGTCACTTACAGATGCCCTGGATGAAATTGAGCCAGAAACACAGAAGAGCAGAGCAATGAAATGAATATCAATCTGCCACACCAATGATGCTAGCTGTATGACATATACATACACATATACACATGAAAGATATACTGTAGTAATGATCTTCAAATTCTGTTGTTTGCTTCCATGAGTACACTTTAATAATGGTAAAATTGAATTAAAATTGAATTGCTTGGAGCCTGTGCTTTTCAGAGTAACTTGAAGTCTACACCATTACTGCTTTTACAATGTAGGGTCAATTCAAAAGTAACGACTGAACTATGGAACCGACAATGTCTACTGCACAACTATCTAGCCAACAAAGAAAAGAGAGAGAATCTAGAATTTAAAAAAAAAAAAGAGTGTAAGATGCCCAAAGAAATACCTTACATAATATTTCATAATCTCTATTCTCAAACTGAATTTAGTCTATTTTCAAAGCTAAATGCCTTTTACAACCTCATAATCTAAAAATATGATGTTTTTATTAATTTCTTAGAAAGAGTTGAAATAAATTTAGGCCTTTATATCTGTATACATGCATAGATGCTCTGTGTATAATTCCTACATTTGTTACAAAATATGCTATGGGTACATAAAATGTTTTTGTCAAGCAGCAACAACAAAAGAAAACCCTTAAATGTCAAACATATGATATTCTGTAAAAATAAAGGGTAAAATGCATATGTTGCTGTGACTCATATATATTCTTCTTGATTTCAAAACAATGTTGTTTTGAATTCAATTTGAAAACAGACATTCAGATCCATTCCCATCACCTTTAATCATGTTTCCCTTCCCTGACCCAGCAACAGAAAGAGGAAGACATATTTCTTGTAGCCAATTGCTCAACAGATGCACTATTTCGAGCATTAAATAGCCAATATTCATTTCATTAGTTCTGTGTGACCAATCTGGCTTTTTCATATTGTTAAAGCCCAGGACATGACATTTTTATCTTTAAGCTAGCAGTTCCTGATGAAGATACATATAGAAGAGATTTCAGACTTATCTGTGTCAAAATTAATAAAGACAAAGACTTACTTCTAAGTCATAAACCTAACTTTTACATATGTTTATCAGACACTGAAAACAAAACCATCTTTACTTCATGACTAACATTATATTCTATAAAAAATGGTATAGATAACAAAGGCTTATAGTACAATGATAAAATTTTGTACTATGTTTTGTAACACAAATCATATATATTTGTATATAATTTTTAAAATATCACAATATTTTAGTTAATACAAAACCAAACTGCAGTAATTACTAGAAGACATGTATTATTTTTCTTTGAACGCTAAATGGTATTTATGGTTAGGAAGAACAAAATGTCATAATCACACACTTGACCATTTTATATGTATTTTCATATTTTAAAAAATATTAATTATATGTAAGTATTTAAATTTTGGAGAACCAGATAAGATATAAAACATATCATATAATGTAACATGTTGTAGCTTCTTTATAAAATTTTTGGAAATTCATTTATCTACCAAATTGTACTAGCTTCATAATTTGTACAATATTTTTCCAAAGGGGTGAATTATATTATTCAGCTTTAATTTGACAGTAGATAAAAATTATCTCCATATGAGTAACAGTAATTCCCCATTTCTCTTTCTTTCTTTCTTATTTATTTTTTGACTTAAACAAGTCCTCAAGTCATATTCCCAGAGGGTTTCACTTTCCCTTGGAGATAACATCGACAGGTGATGGATAGATGGATAGATATTTTTAATTAGGAGAAACACCAAAGTATAAAACTCCCTAGAAGGAGAAGCTGTTGCCCCACAAACAATATTTGACACCTGCTTTGTTAAATTAGGATGAACACCTGCCATTCTCTACTCAGAATTTTTATGAATTACAAGCCAAATCTGGAAAGCTAAACTAAGGCTTCGTAGTGGTTGAGGACTTAAAATAAAGTTTGATACCAACATACATTTGTTTTAATAATATTTTATTACAGAAGTAACATGAGTTCATTCTCTTGCTAAAAAAATACTAAATGTTAGATCCAGTTTAGTCACCAAGTTTAATCTCATTTTAGATATTAACTCAGAAGCGAAAGAACAACAGGCTTTATATTTGGTAAAGATTATTTCTGTAGGGAAAACTAAATGACTGATCTAGTCTATATTACTGAGACTTTTGTTCCTGAATAGTTCATCATTCATTTTTCCAACTATTCATAAGGTAGAGCCAATATAGCTAAACTAACTACATGAGAAGTTGGAGAGAGACAGCTACCAAAACATTTCTAAAAACAAAAAATAATAATTGAAGAATCAAAACAAAATTCTAATAGAGATTGAATCATTAATATGGTGGTCAGGAAAAGCTTTTGTGGAAAGATACAGTTGAAGAAACAACATGAGGGATATGAGCAAGCTTGGCATATGGACCTGTGGAGAACAGCATGAAGGAAGAGGAAGGGTACCACAATGACCATGAATTAGACAGAGCTTGGCATGTTCAAGGAGGAACAATGTAGCTCCTGTAGCTGAGTAAGAGTAGCATCACAAGAGAGGGAAAGGCAGAGCTGACAAGTTATGTTCTGAGTCCAGGAAAAATTAACTCTCTGTGGCATTTTCTTTAATGAAAGATCACATGTCATGACGACTACCAAATATAGCTTCTGCATTCTCTATTGCTTTTCTTTTGTTTAGCTTTGTTGTTCTTTTTAATTTCCTTCTGATGGTTTTAAATAAAGAAAAAAATTAAACTTCTATATTATTAACAGTAATCATCATTAGATTGTATAATAGCAATTTAAAATGTGACAATTGCCTCATATGCAGAATCATGGAACTCCTAAGTTTTTATTTTAAAATCTACATACGCATGTATATTATGCTATTAAACGGGACATATTCATAACTCTTCCACCTGTGTTAGCGCCACTTCCTGATATATACATATCCTCCCATTCTGTTTACAAATGAATAAGAGATTGAAAAGAAATGAACTAATTTTCCCAATCTTCCCATTCCTTTCATGTCTTTTTAAGTGGTTAATAGTTCAGTGTACACATGAGATGATGAAGAGAAAATAATGATCATTTTCAGCCCTTAGAGTCACATTCTTCTTGTTTCCTTCATAGAATGGCTTTGTTTACATGTCACAGATGTGTCTTAGGATATTCAGCAAAGTGCTGATTACTCAGTCGAAAGCACAACATACTTAACTTATTCTCTCTCCCTCTCTCTTTATCTCTCTCTCTCTCTCTCTCATTATTTTTTTTTTTTTGCAGAAAATCCATATATCGTGCCAACATTCAAATTCTAGGTTCATAGATCACTGCAAATGTTCCATCAGAGCAGAGTGATATAGAACATTGGGTGATATCGGGTAATGGCATTTCTCTTTAGTGCACAAGTTAAAGAACCCTCATATATTTGTGGGTGTAAGACCACCCACAGGAACATGGTGAACCTACCAGAGACCACACTCTTAAAGAAAACTGACTTTCTTACCCAAGAAGCAATCATCTGTCTACTATGGTTTCTTAGCTAGGTATGCAGACTCCTAAGTGCTCCCTACGACCTTAGAACAATTCTGATTGGTTCGATCTTATACAGGTCTTATACATGTGGCCATAGCTACTCTAATATTTTTTACTAAAATAAATTCTTATTAAAACTCATTTATTTTGACACAAGATTTTCATTTCTTTCTGGTCATTCTTGGCCAAAGAGGCAGCTTGTACCTTCAGTGGTTGAAAAAGGATAAGAAGAATAATAACTACTGCTTCATTGGCTACTCCTATCAATCCCATTCTGCCTTCCAGCTCCATCTTCTTCTGTGATTGGCAGGGTTGCAGGCGGCAAGAATGTCTAAGCAGTTTGCTAATTTATGTCGCTCTGTTTAGACAGACAGATTTACTTTTTTAGTCTGTTGAAATCATTTCCCAACGGCCCTGTTCAGGTTAAAATCATTGATAAAATCTTTCTTGTACTTTTCTACCCTTTAACTATTTAACAAACATTTGTGTATATTAATTGTGTGTTTGTCACTGTTACAAATATAATTATTCTTTCAAACTAATTTTTATATACTTTTCCATGTAGATAAATAAACTGAGGACCAGGAACATTAATTATTCACTAAAGATCATGGAAGATTTTTCCTCAATTCAAAAATGTTAATGTGTACACTATGTTGTTTCTAATTTCTATTTCTTCATTATTATTTATCAGTGAGATTATCTACTTAGTCATCTTGAAATTATATGACATGATAAAAACTCTATCCATATTATATTATAAGCATCTTAAAAGACAAAATTAATTTATATCATCAATATTTTTCACAGTATTTAATATGTGCGTATGCGTATGTGGGGTATATGTATGTTTGTGTATGTTAGTGAATGTATTAATCTGTATGAGTGCATATGGAAGTCAGAGTTTGCTGCTGTGGCATCCTCCTCAATTGTTTCTCCACATTTATTATTATTATTATTATTATTATTATTATTATTATTATTATATTTCGAGATAGGGTCTCTCGGGGAATCTTGAGCTCAATGGTTCATTTTAGTTAGCCTGACTGTACATCAGGTCTCCAGGATTCATATGACATGACCCTTCATAACTGGGATTACAGACTAGCACAGTATGTGAACAATGAGGATCCAAACCCAGGTCATTATACTCATGAAATAAATACTACATTATAGACCATCTCCTAAGCCATATTAATACATAATTTTACTAAATTGGACCTCTGCAGTATATCAAATATGCTTGTAGCTAGCCTTACAACTTTACTATTTTATATGGTTCATAAAATTCATTATAATATAAGAATATTTTCATTTGATTTTGTCTTCTATGTTGCTTGTTACTGACAGAGCTATTTTCCAATGGTAGGCATTCTCTCTTTGTTTGCTTTTTATCAGTTGTTCCTAGCAATGCTTCTCTCATTCTTCCATATGTAAGGATACATGTGGTTGAAGTTCAATGGTTATAACACATTATATACCATATTATATTATAAGTAATATACTATATTATAAGTAATGAAATTGCTCATTTATAGCAATATATAGAATATTATAAAATTAGTTTCACAATGGAGAATGTTTTTAGAGGAGTGAAAAAAGAATAGTATTCTATAAAAACTTGCCCTACAGCAAGAGATATTCTTCATTCCTAAAAAGCCAATGAAAATTTAAATTGACAAATTTAATTGACATTAATGGCCAATTAGCATACTGCTTCACAACTGCATACTTTTTTATACTTTACAAAATGTATACTCTTACCTCCAGTGTCTATCTGATGTTAAAAGTGATATTATTTGCCTCATGTTTCAAACTTCATTGGGAAAGAAAGAAGCCAAGTTATGAATAGTATTACAAACACAATAAGTTAAAAAAAATTGATTGCCAAATTCCGAACCATTCTTAGTGATGCTCCATTCACCAAATAATTTGCCCAAGTTTCTGGGGAAATAATTTATTTTCCATTTATTCTGAAGGAAGCAGCATTCATGCTGGGTGTCTGAAAGCAGGTGTTAATTCTGGAAGCACTAATTTAACATAGCAGGTGTCAGATACACTGGGTATTAACTGCATGGTGCTACAAAGTGATGACAATCACTAAATGAGCTCTGATCAGGTGGCCACTGGTACTTGCGAGCCTTCTGCTCTGTATTATTACTCACCTGAGCTTCTTCCACTGGGACAACACCCTGTGGAAGCCTGACACTCTCCACTCGGGCATTTCCAGAGCACAGGCCTCTATATTCTGGGGATTAGACATTTTCACAATCTCCATCCTGGTTTCCTCCCTTTGGTTGCATATGATGTGACATATAAGGATAATTATAATCATTTAAATGTTAGACATGATGAATAATACTATAGGAAAATTGTCAGCAGCTGTTTCAGAATTGACTCCTTTCCCTAATATTCCAACCACCTGCTCCAGCCCCATCCTTCTTCCTACTACCTCTGTGTAATATAGTAAAATAGGTAAAATGTATCTCCAACTTGTTCTGATTTATGAGAAATGCATTCTCAGAATAAAATTTAAAGTTCTGGATCTTTTTAAATAAATTTTACTGTTGGTAAAACATATTGCCTAATAATGGAAAATTTCAAGTGTATTTCCCAAATCAAGCCTGTTCTTTAACTTCCACACATGTGCCGCAATTAGTGACATGTTAAAGCATCAACTTTCCCAAGCACTTTGTATAATACAAATTCATTTGTCGTACTTCCCTGTTTTAAATGGGGTTAATTTTTAAAAATGTTGTTTTTAATAAGTTTACTTAAATTCTTTTTGAACATGCATCAGCAATTTTTTTTCCTTTCAATACACTCCCCTTTGCTCACTAATTCAACTTCTTTCTCTCATTCTCCTCTCTCTCTTTTTCTTTCTCTGTATTTTTTCTTCCTTCCTTCCTTTCTTTCTTTCTTTCTTTCTTTCTTTCTTTCTCTATGAGAGACAGAGTGACTTCTCTTTGTCAAAAGATGCCTAATCTTACTAAATTCTGCAGCAAGTCAACAGAGGTCTGAGCTGTAACATTTTGTACGGAATTTTTCTGAGTAAAAATATTTTTTTTTTTTTGCTCAAGTTCAACTCATCTGTCCCTTACTCTCCCCATCCTCTGAGTAGAGAAGAAATGTTGGAAATAAATTGAGTTTTCATAAAAAATTTCTGCTCAAATATATGAAAACAATCTACCTGTAGATAAAACCAATGAAAAGACTGCCAGCTGTCAGTGCCTTGCTGTTCCTGTTTAGCTGGCTAACACAGGCTCAGGGATCCAGTGAAAGCTGTCCTTTATGAAACAAAGGACTTAAAATTCACAAGCTTTACCATAAGAATAAAGCCACCTACAGGGGTGTTTTTATAACAGAATGATCTAAAAGGAATGAGGTGGGGTGCTGAGAGAGCCCCCAAGCACAGATAAGAGTAAAGACAGTCCACCAAGTGAACACCAACTTCCAGGGGACTGAATCCCAACATTGCCTTTTATTTTGTTCTAATCAACCAATATACAGTTTATGACCCAGTGCGTGACAGCCCATTTATTGATGCACTTTAGAGAGGCCTTATTTTATGACAGGAGAGTGAAAATGATGGCTTTGAAATGGAGATCTAAAAATGTAATGAGCATGTTCTCCTCAGATGGTAGATGCACTTTGTGTGAGATCTTCTTTCATCACAGGGAACATATTGCATGGACAAAAAGACGGCATGAGACCCTGACTTTAAAGGACTTCTAAATGTAACCACCCTGTCCCAACCCAAGCTGTGAGAAGAGATGAATTAACCAGCTAAGCTTCCTTAATGGGAGTTACTACATTTGTGAAACCACAGCATTCTATCTGGTTTTCTGTGTCAAACAAAGAAAAGCTGGTCTTGATCAATGTGTTGGCAGTGGAAAATGTAGGCCAATGAAAGCCTCAAGCTATCCTCACCAATTTCAAAGTAAGTAGCAATTTTGCTTCTATCTTTTTGGGTAAAAATAACAATATAAAAGCCTGTTTGATAAGGTTGGGAACAGTATATATTCTGAGAGTAAGACAATGGAATAATACAGAAGGTCAGCTAAGTCATGCTTTGTTTAGTAGTTAAGATTTTATCTACATATAGCTCTAACCGATGACAGTTTGAAATCATTTCATCCAAAAATAAATAAGTGAAATGGTGTTCAGAGGGCTTTATTTTCTTTAAAAAATACTAAAATTAAATGAGAAATTAAGTGATTGTTAATCTTGAATATACTTTACACACACACACACACACATTTTAGAAGTGGAAATTTCCCCAAAGTTCATCTTGAAACATGGGATGTAAGACTGTTACTAATTAGAAGATACATAGTTACTTCTACTCCTCTAAAATGTTTACTCATTCCTCATTCTGTCATCTTTAGAAGCAGGCATTTGCGAAATAAATGTTATGTTGCAAACCTTACTTTTTCCCACATTGATAAACCAAATTTCATACTTATACCGTTATATCATGAATGAACATCAGAAATCAATCAACGGGACTATTACTTCTACACAAACACCTACAGAAAGGAACTACCCACAGGTGCAACCAAGCAAATCTGAAATCGCAAATATCCATAAGGTTTCAGGTCTCCATCATTTCCCCAACTTCAAAAGGCTATATAATTATTCAATCCAAACTGATTGTTCTTTTTCATTTTCAAGGGAGACACCACAGTCTACTTTTTAAAAATGTTACCATTCTTTGAGAATACAATTTTATCTTCTTTGCCTCAGATGAAGAACTGATCCAGAAATGATGTAGGTTTTTCTTCTGTGGAGTGTGGTAAGGGTTTAGAAGTAACACAAACACTGATAATAACCTCTGTCTAACTCTGGAGTGGATATGTGCTTCCTCTCACTCTTGACATTTTGAGAAAAGTATCATTCTGTAGTTCAGGATGACCAAAAACTCGCTATGTAACCAGACTGCCATCAACAATCCTTCTGCTTCAGCTTCCAATATGCCAGGGTTGCCTGTGCGAGTTGTCATGCCTAACTCAATTCATTCCTTTTCATTGTTGGCCTTCTTTGCTTTCATTTTTTTATTCTTCAATGTGAAAATCAGATCCACAAATGAGGGTGCTTTGTTTTTTATTTGTTCCGCATTTCTGTTGTTGATGGTGGTGGTTTCTGTATTGAGGTACCAGTTTCCTTTGAACACCTAGAATGACCTCAATAACTAGTGAAAGATAAATGTAGTGTCAAGGGTGAGCCACATACTGTGCTGAAGAGCTTGCCCAGGAGAATTAAGAGGCTGCAAATAAGTAAGGTTTGAATTCAGACCCTAGAGAGGCCCTGCACAGAACCTTTTTAGAATTATTAGGAAACGTTCAGTTGTTCAAAGTTAGAACAGAACACTATCTTTCCTGACTTACATTCTTCTAGCTTAGAAATATTAGAACTTTTCAATAGTGTCATATAACAGACCAAAAGAAAGCAAACCAAAATGCCTTAAAAGGGAAAAGATTATTTAGAAGAAGAGAATAAGTCGATTTGAATAACCTTGTTCTGAAGAGGAAGTGATTTTAAATGGACAGAGTTACCAAAGAACAGTTTCAAAAGAGTGAAATTTGGTAGGAATTGCTAAGGAAAACAGTCAAGAGCGTGAACACTTTGGGACAAACTTTCTGGAGAATGTTGCTGCAGTTACAGGCTTCATGGGTTTTCTTGGGTTCTGAGTAGCACAATACTGATGAATGAACACCTTTCTTTACTGATCGGCATTTGAACTGAGCAGCTTAAATATTGCCCAGAGTAGTAAACTCAGAAATATATGTGGATTGCTCATAAAATGAGTAACAATTCTTCCACACGACCCAAGGGACGTGTATCAAAAATCCCAAATGTCAGTAGAGTACTAAAACAGTCATTCAGAGCCCTCTCGACGGAGACATTGATTTCTTCATTCAATTATTTACTGTAGGCCCATTAGCAACTAGACACTCTTCTTTTTGTTAAAGGTGTAACAGATAAAAAAAAATACAGTTGTGATTACTGAACTTAGAAAATTGAATTCCAGGTGTAATGTGCAATGTATTTAACTGTTTTATAATCAATATGCTTAATTCAAGAGTAGTTGTCACAACAAACCCATGGTAGGCTCTTAATAAATATTAGATGTGCTTTTTTCTTCCCTCGAAATTTTGCTATATAAAGCATTGATGCCTAAAAGTTTCCCTTTTATTAAGAGAAGTTACAGAGAAATACCTGGAGTCTGTAATGAACTATAATTAATTGAGCAATAGATTCCACGGAAAGTAAATTAATGAAAGCCCGAGAAAACAAAGAAGAAAAGAGAGCAGTTGATTAAATAACAAAAGCTTTATTTTCCCTAGACAGAATCTCACTTTTTTGCTTGTTTCTTTAGTTTTTTGTTCTTACATCCCAACCAACATCTCCCCTCTGTTCAGAAGTTGGGTTGTTGGATGGTCACAACAGGTGTCGTTCATAATCATAGAGCCTTTCTTGACTCTTGCTCTGCTTAGGCCAGGAAAGAGAAAGGAGAATATGGGAGGACAAAAGGCCATCAGAGCCTTCTCAAGCCAGTGGTTTGGGTTCTATATCATAAATTTAAACAATGAAATTCACAGAAATGTTTTTGTTATAGAAATATTAAAAGAGAAAAAGAAGACACAATTCCTGTATGGTAGGAGGGGGCTCTGAAACATTAAGTATTACTGAGTTGCACAATATTAGCATGAATAGGGCAGTAGTGGATAGAAGAAGACAGGAGAAGGTGAACTGCTCAGTTATGTGCCCACTCCAGGTATCCACACACCTTGAAATTTCAGTATGATCCTCAGAGAAGGTGTATTACTTTAGAGGAAACGAGGTAAGGAAAAAGTAGGCACCTTTCCTGGCATCTCCAGCCTCTGGCCAGGGGGCATGTTTGCTTAAATATTTCTGGCATCTCTGTCATCCAGGAATAACAAATCTGTCCATAAGTCCAGAAGGTTTCTGGCTTATAGTTAAGAAACTTCTTTTTTTCCAGGGTGGATTTTATCCTAAAACTGCCAAATCTAGTTATGTACTTCATTCTCATCAGGACAATGTGCTATTCTATTTTTAAAAGAAGCTTCACACTATTCCCCAAACTGCTGCCCTAAATTGACAGTTATGCCAACAATCTATAGACCTTTAATTTACTCACCCTCAACAATAATTGCTATCTTTCATCTGTTTTCGATATGTGGCAGTTATGAGGTGAGACCTCATTTTGGAAGTAGTTATGATGCATGATCTGTTTCAAAATAATAAAGGTCATGGATTTTAAACTATCTGGCCATGAATACTTAATAACTTCTTAAGGTTATATATATACATATATATATATTAAATAGCCTGATGTAATTTTTCCACAATGTATTCATGTACCAAAAATATCAAACTTTGTCAACTAATTATAGTTATTTACAATGGAAATGTAACAAAGAAAATATATATACAAAAGCCAAGAGTGAGAGACAATCTTGCTGTGGGGTGGGATAGAAATAGAGAGAAAATACGTAGAGTCATGACTCCTAAAAAGTAATGAAAGGGTAGAATCTTGAATTCAAATAGGTTTTAACTGAAAAGACAGGTTTTATGTTTCATAATGAAAATTTATGCTATCAATGTGGATTATTGGCTCAAGGCTCTGAAGAAGAATGCAAGTCTATAAAGTCAGACCCTTTTGACATGAATAATCACCAGAGGTAACTGAAGAATGAAAATAAAACAATTAAAACTCCAAATACAAAAAGTAATTTTTTTGCCTAATAGAAACTGATTATCAGATATCCAAAATATTGATTTGGAATGCTTAGGGAATGTAAGAAGCCATTTTCTTAACCTTTACATAAAATACAGATAATATTTTACACCCTAATTACTAGAATATTTGCATGTACTGGTATCATCTCATTTGGAATTCTGTGAGTCCAATCTATGTACAGAGGTAGTCAGTGGTGGAAAATTACAAATTCATATATTATGAAGAAAATATGAAAACATTAGCAAAACAAATTTATATAAAATAAAAAGGGAAGTGTCTCATGTAGGAACTAACAAGCTGATTTGTGATCATGAACTGGGAATCATCTGCAAACTGTGTGGTCTTTGGATGGAAGCTAATTTGTCAGTAAAGCTATGGCAAGAATGGTTCACAGTACAATCCATAGAAAAAGGGGTATAAAACTTAGAACAAAATGGAGAGATAACCAGGGGATATTAGAGTATTTGTGATAAAGTTTATAATTTAAAAATGGGTTATATATTAAAAAGATTGTTTAGAAGGAGTCACAGCACAAAACCAAGGAAGAAAGGAAGTCCACTGAGTCTTTCAAACTCACTTTCATCCATAGGCAAGAGGAAGGAATCAATAAAAATTATACTATCCTCTTATTTTATATAATCTGAAATGATTCTATCAAATCATATATTATTCTGTATAATAAATAAATGAAAATGAAAACTCACATTCAAATATACTGTGTAAAAATTATATCACAATTTTGTGGAGAAAATAATTAGGCAATCAAATGGAAGGTCAGTGATTTGGTGTGTTCTTTTCCAGGACCCCAATGAGAGCAGATATTTACCCTTCACTCTGAGGAAGGATTTGTTCATGCTCAAACTGCACTGCGCGTGGGACTGAAGACCCCAAATGTCTGCAAGTATTAGCCAGATGGTGTTTCCATGCAGTCCCCTAAAAATTGGCACTTCAGCTCAGCTGATTCATACTTGAGCACAAAAGGTTTCTCTCTGAGGACATTGACAAGAATGTGTCAACTATGCCCAGGCAAGATGCTTTGCTAGGATATAATCCTACAGGCAATCATTGCCCCTGTACAACTTGCCATGAGCTGACCCTTCATCTGAATAGTGTCAGCCTCTGGCAAATAACCTGGTAACTTCTTGATAGCCAAGTGTTAGTTTTTCTTTCTCCCAAATGCTTATGGAGGCTATGCTTCCATTTGTTTTCTACATTCAGCTATATTCACCACATTTGATTTTCTTACACATTGTAAATGAATAATTTACATACTATTGTTAAAACATATCATGGTATATTTTTTTTGAAGATTTAGTAACAGTTTATTTTTTGTGGTATATTTTTATAACTACTTTTAATTTGCTTTACAGTGAGTTACTAATCTGGCCATGCATTTCTACACTCCATTATCCATCAAAGGAGACTTGAAAATTACTTTTGTAAGACTATAACTCATTTGTTAAATAGGGCTTTGAGTCAAGAAAATTGTCACATACTTCAGGTGATAGTGTGTGTGTGTGTGTGTGTGTGTGTGTGTGTGTGTGTGTGTGTGTGTTGTCTATTTGGGAAGGAGGGATCTAGGCTATGAAAAGCTGTAAGAAAGTTTGGAAGATTCGTGCAGCTAAAATTAACTATGTCTTCCAGCTCTTTGTGCTCCAATGTGTGAAAACATCATCTTGAAAATAAACAGCCCTAGAGCCAGTTTATGAATTGCATACACTCAAGCCAATACCAATTACAAAGAAAACAGACTACCCTGTCTTTCTTCCTGGTGCTGCTTTTACTTAAATAGTCATGCAGGTGGAAAGATGCCAGCCTTTTGGCCCTGAGGCTGGTTTGGTGGATTCACAGATGTCTGGCTCTGATGTCACGCATCTACAGCAGCCTCAACGCCCGTCTCAGTCTGGGATTTCATTGACATTACAGTGAAGCAGAAAAGTGAGAAGGATCAGCTGAAACAGGTTTGGGATGGGCTTTGCTACTGTAAAAATAGATATTAACATCAGCTTTTCTCAGAAGATTCTCCTGTAGAGGACCTATTTTTCACTGTAACATTTATTGGTAGCAGAAAAATGACAAAGTATCAAATGAATGGTTGGTAATGGCAACAGAGAAAAAAAAGATTCTATTAATCTGATGTTGATAGGGAATGATCTCTACACATATGTTAATTTTACAGATAACTGAAGCTTAACTTTCCAAGCACTAACGTGAAGCATTCTTGTAGAAATATTTCTGAAATGTATTACACACATCTATGCATTCTAAAGCAGAATGAGTTTGATGTAATTTTAGCTTTCCATTAAATCCCCAAGTATCCGTCTATAAGAACGCCAATCTGTTCTGTAATGTGGGCATACCAGATGGAAACTGCAACAGGGAGGAGTGGCAGAGTGGAGCACATTCAACTGGTTCGTAGATTTTTCTGCTACAACCACTGTAGCTTTTACCCATTTGTGGGTATCTAATAAAGATTTATTTTGATTTTTACATTTATTTCTAAACTGTGGAAAACAACATAAAAAGTCTTACTAGATATCCCCCTTCTCTCCCCCTCCCCTATTCTCTCTGTCTCTTTCTGATTCTGAGGGTTTAGCACAGGCCTTTGAACTTATAAATGCATCATTCTATTCTTGAGCTATAATCATAGCCTCATTAGCATTAAAAGAAAACTTTAATTGTTAATTTATTTTAACCAAAGTCTAATATTTTCTGAGAGCACTGTGAATGCATTCTACTGCATAATTATACATCATGCTTTTGTTGCACATTCACCCTTTCCGGTTTTTGAAAATAGAAAGAACCCCTATTTAAGCATCAAGCCAGATATATTAAATTATCAAATTTCTAATAGTGAGGTTTTACTAAGGGTTAAAATTTCACATTATACTATACTCTGTCCTTCCTTTAAACAAACCAAAATAGGTAACACTTTCCACACTCAATAGATGAAGAAAATAAAACTCAAATTATAGAAACTTCCCCAGTATAATAAGTAGCAGAGCCAAGATTTGAAATTTGGTCTCTAAGAATTTAATAGCATATGAATATTTCATTATACTGCATGCTGACTGTGACTACCATTACCTTTCATGTGTTTCTGCCTCCTATGTAACACCCACAACAGAGTGTAGAAAGTGCTTCCAAAGAGATGATATAATTGTATAGAGTGGCAGTTCTGGTGCAAGGTGACCCATACTTCATTTTTTTTTTTTTTTACACTGCTGGGTTGCCCAGCATCACTAGGATCACAAATAAGACAACCACCAAAAGAGCTAACGGTGGAGTGGTCTGGGGTACTCACAGTTGTTAAACTTTTCTTTAGACATGTGATCTTCAGTAACTCTTTATTTCACACTTGGTTGAAATCCCCAGCATCCATTTGAGTCACTAGATCTGTGATTACTTGGAAACACTGTACAATCACAGGAGATAGAATCAAGATTTGGTAACTTCCTATTGTTAGGCTCACATGTTCTTGCAAGAAGACAAAGCTCTCTACAGCAGAGACAGTAAACACGGCTCATAAAAACAATGGAAATAAGATATTAATCAAACATATTCTAATGCCTCTAGTGAAGGAATGATATGAATAATAAAGTGATTTATGGGAGACAACAAGCTTTTGAATAGCTGTCGGCATTCGTATGCATCATGCCCGGATAATTTAATGAATTAGAATATCCTCTGTGAAAGCCCTGAAGCAAGAATTATCTTCAGCAGGGTCACACCTGATTTTCAGGACTATCCAAGTTGTGTGCTAATTCTCAGAATTGATATGTAAGCCTGTGTTGTGGATTTAATGTTCATTGCATAACTGAAGGCCCAACATGAAAACATCACAAGCTCGCAGGCTCTTAGCGAAACACTAGACAGACAATGTCAGTTTTGATTGAGTTCTCCTTCTATCAGAGGCAATTTAGCACATGCCAAGTTACCTAAACAACAACACCAAAATCCTTGTCACCCTGGCTGTAATGAAATCTCGGGAGAAAAGCTCTAGAGAGAAAACAGGAGATAATACAGAATAAGTTTATCAGAGAAACGTCAAGGAGGTACCCAAGACTGTGAAAGGACATTCTTCTTCTACATAATCTGAGAGCCAGGAAGAATACACTGCCAAAAAAGATAACTTAATAATAATGAATCCAGTTGCTTCCTTGCAAGAGATATGCCGGTATTAAAATAGTGCCTGGCAGCCAAGTACTGAAAACATGGCAGCACATTAAAACTGGCCATAAAAACAGTAAATGGTCTTAGAGAGGCATTTAAGGAGACAAGCAACTGCATCTAAATTGCCATATGTTAAAACAAGTATTTGAGTGGGCATGGAAGGGAGTCTAATTGCCTCCAGTGGAGGTAACTGGCTCTGAATTGGACCTAAGGGAAGGGACAGGATATAAAGAAAGGAAGGGATTTGATAATCCAGTTTCTCTGCTTGTTCAGCAATTCCTGTTTAAACATTTTATTACTATCCTCAATTTTGCCATTAAGTTTCTGTAGCTCTAGTTGCTCTGCAAAGTACAGGAGAGTAAATTCCAGGTCAGGATGGACCCTGTTCCCCTTTATAGGAATAAATTCCTCACTAAGCACACAGTTTATAAATTATGCTTGGAGTGTTACAGGGAGATGTTGTCTACAGATGAATACAAGCATAGAATAAAGGGGGAAAGGTTCTCCCAAGGATTTCACATGCTGGCATTTGTTGAGACTTTTATAGGCTTCTGACTCATTAACTTCAGCTTATTTCTACCAATTTTGTAAAAATGGTATTTGAGGAATCATATTAGGAATGTTGAATATTGGAAAAATTTTCCTGTTTCTTTACACTAATAGAAAGCTGACCATGGAACTCTTTGTGATGCCTACTACAAACCCCATCTTTTCTTTCAAATGTTTTAAAATAATATTTCACTCTTAAGCAACCCCAGTTTGGTGGGATTCAAGGACATGTTCTTTCTGCCCACTCCCTCTAGTACCCCTCCTCCCAAACAAGCAACGAAACAAAAACTTCTCACATATTGGATATCATCTGATTTGATTATACCATTCAAAGTCTTACCCATCACTATCTGTTATGGTCACCTTTACATGATGTATTTATATGTACTAGCAATAACCCCTGCTTCACAATTTTCCTTCTGAATCCGTTGTTTATCACAAACTTGGATAACGTATATTTGTCAGGCAATCTTAACTTTTTCGTAATGTTCAATTATTCAGTTTAATTACCTTAAACATCCTGGAGGAGCACCTGAGGCCCAATTCCTTCTACTCCTGAGTTTCCAGGTACTGTGTTTGCTCTTGTTTCCTCCTATCTCTTTTTCAATGTCCACTTCCTGTCTCCTAACTCTTTAGCAACTTGTTGTTCACTGATTCTTCCATGCAATAAAGTTGGGTTGAAAGTCCTTACAGTTTCCCCATTACCATGCCTCTACTTGCAATGGCTGTCTTTTACCATCTAAAGCTAGTGCTCTCTAATTTTTCCGTGGAATAATTGTAAGCTCATGCTTTCAGGCAGCCAGATGAAGACTAACAGACAATAATGATTTTAATTCAAGTCCCTAAAGGTAAAAATGTGTATTCCTATTGCTTCTTTTTTTTTATTTTTTTTTATTAAAAAAAAATTTCCGCCTCCTCCCAGCCTCACATTTCCCTCCCCTTCCTCCCTCTCCTCTCCCCCTCCCCCCCACTGCTCTCCCCCTCCCTCTCCAGTCTGAAGAGCAGTCAGGGTTCCCTGCCCTGTGGAAAGTCCAAAGTCCTCCCCGCTCCATCCTGGTCTAGGAAGGTGGACATCCAAACTGGCTAGGCTCCCACAAAGCCAGAACATGAAGTAGGATCAAAACCCAGTGGCATTGTCCTTGGCTTCTCAGCAGCCCTCATTGTCCGCCATATTCAGAGAGTCCGGTTTTAT
>NW_026067962.1:5519147-5522788 GCF_014885135.2 Alexandromys fortis
AAAAAAATGAATAAAACAATTGGTCTTATATTCTTCAAAACAGAAACACAAGCAGTTAATTATGTGTGCAAGTGTTCAAAATGTTCAACATCCTTAATTCTCACATCAATGCAATAAAAACTCTATTGAGCTCATTATTATTATTATGACAATATCAGCAACACTTTTTATTTAATGATATGTACCTGTTTATCTAATGCTTGATATCATCTTTGCTTTTTGTCTTCACTATCTCTATCTAAAATATCAGTGTAGCCTGCTACATATTGTATGAGTTAGTATCGCTGAACTATCTTAATCCAATATAGCGCAATGAAGGACATTTTTTATTCTGTTTTTGGACTCATTCTATAAATACTTGTAGCAAGATACTTTTGAAAACATAGGTCTAGTTAAGACGTAGAATTGGAAATATTAGTCTTGGCTCTCTTAAGAGATCTTTGGTGATATCAGATGTTGATGTCATCAGGCAGGATGGAACATGAACCTGAGACCTCAGGTACAGAGACCCAGAACATGTATTTGTGAGAACTAACAAGGGTCTGAGAAGTTTCATTTACCCCCTTAAACGGCAATGTCCTAAAAGACTGATTTTTTCCCTCCAACTTCTAACTCTCATAGGCTCTACCATATTAGTCAGGTTAGTGACTGAACTTCTAACAAAGGAACTCTTGGGAGTAAAACACAACCTAACATTAGTAGACACACAATAAAGTCCTATTTGTAAAAGGAGTAATGGTAGTTAGTGATGTACACAGGTGTTCCCCATAAGTTTGGTCATACAAATCTCTTCACAGCTTTCCAAGCAAAACTCTCTTCCTTAGTTATTTCAAACACAGGATATGATATTATTTTTTATTATCTGTGGCTAGTATACTAACTGGGAACTGATTGAGCAGTAGTTTACCTGGCTACATCACTAGTTATCAGTTTTGTGTTATTTTCATTTATGATCATCTATAAATAAATATAATGTATACCTTTCATTATACTAAATCTTTAAATCATTCTCTGATTTTATTCTAAATTTCTCAAGTCATTCTATATTTCATGAAGTGTCTTTGCCCTGTTTCCTAGATTCCCTTTTTCCTCACAGACAGAAGGACAACTCACTCTAGCTTCAACTACTGGGAGAAATACAGAAGCTACATAATGACCACTTGGAACAAACATTTATCTGTTCTTCATTAATGACCGGGCTCATTCATTGATGAAAACCATGTATGTAGTAATGCTAAAATTTGCAGCAGTGGTCACTTTTCCTTAGAAAAAAGGGAGATAAAGTAATTCCAGTAATTAAAATAGTAGGTACTAAGGCATTGTTAAATGTCTTCACTCCCCCATCTTCTTATTTCATGCAGATGGATCTTTTTTCACAGAAGCATCACAAACAATGACAGTAGGTGATAAGTACTCACCCAAGTATGAACTAGAATTTTTGGAATAATTCCATAGTAAAGAAAACTTTGTGTCACTCAGCTATTCGAAAGAACTTAAATCTTTCAAGAAGGCACAAGATGGTAATTTGAAACCATAGACGTGTTCAGAGCTCTCCCACAGCCATAAATCACAACTAGAAAGTATATCACATTCCAAGCAAAATTACAACACAGAAGAATGTGTGACTGCTGTCCTCCTCCCAAAACTCTCTGTGCACTTCTCATCCTGTTTCTTGGTTACTGTATAAACAAGGATGTTTGATGTTAGCTCCTAATGAGTGGCACAAGCCCAGTTATAGTTCTCCACGATTAAGGAGCTAATAAAAAAGGAGTAACTGCTAAACAACTATGCAATATTTAATATTTAATTCTGACATAAACCGGAGTATTTTTACATGCAGAGACATCACTTGTTAGTACATTTAAAATGGACATTGAACATTTACTATATAATAGAACAGTTCATATTTGTCACTAATGAAGCACCACACTGAATCTATTGGCAAAGAAATGCTTTTAATAATAAACTCTCTTTGCCTGTCTATATTTCCATCCATCTTATAGTGTTCTTTATTTCTGTCTAAAACATATAGGAAGGTTTTCTTAAGTCTTAGCACAGCAGCGTTTGTGAATAGCTCTGGGCAAAGAATGCTCATTCTCTCGTGAGTCATGAAAAATTTGTATTTGAAATGTAATTTTGGAGTCCACATAATGGCTCAGCAGGTATCAGCACTTTCCATGAATTCTTGATGACCATAATTTTTGCACTAAGACTCACAGGGTAGAAGAAGAGGACTCCCTTCATAAACGTGTCCTCTGACCTCACCATGTACACAACACACACACACACACACACACACACGTGCACACACATACATACACACTCATGCAATAATAAATGTTTCTCTAAAATATAATTATTAGCAAAGTCAACATATTTTATTGATTTATTTTTGAGTTCTACATTTTTCTCTGCTCCCATCCCTTCCTCTCCCCTTCCCTTCAGCCCTATCCCAAGGTCCCCATGCTCCCAATTTACCCAGGAGATCTTGTCTTTTTCTAATTCCTGTGTAGATTAGATGTAGATTAAGTTTCTCTTAGTGTCCTCATTATTGTCTAGGTTTTCTGGGATTGTGATTTGTGGGCTGGGTTAGAAATAACATTTTTATGTATATGCATATGTGTGTTTCTTTTGGATACTTTTTATTGAAAGTCAAATTCTCTATCAAAATCAAAATTTTTATGGAACCCACACATGGTTCAACTGTTTATACAAATTCTGAGACAAAATAGCCAAGTTCTAAATTCTAAATATGTATTCAGTATTCAGATTTCACTTTTCTAAGAAACATTGTAATAGGGTTTTCTGCCAGAACAGAGCTTATAGAATGAATCTGTGTACAAATGGTTTTTATTGAAGTTGTGTACAGGTTGTGGTCTAGCTGGTACAACAAAGATTGTTCAGTGAATAGTCCAAGAATGCAGTGACTGATCAGTTAATGAAGCTGGAAGTCTCGACTAATCATGAGTATGTTTTGGAATCTTGAAGAAGCAGATTCTAACAGTGAAGTGAGAGTCAAGTCAAGCAGACAAGGGACAAGAACTTCCTTCTTCCATGTCCTTGTAAAGACTTTCACCAGAAGGTATGACCCAGATTTAAGGTGAATCTTTTCACCTCAAAAGAACTGGATTTAGAATGCGTCTTCTCACTTTAAATGACTCAGTTAAGAAAAATTCCTCACAGGTATACACAACTTGGGTTTTAATTAATCCCAGATGTAGTCAAGTTGACAACTAAGAATAGTCATCTAAAACACCTAATTTTCTGGTATGGGATCCTAATTAGACCTATTCTCTACTCTGTGTGAGGCTAAGAACCATATAACTAACTGAATCACTGGATTATTTCAAATGTTTCATAAGATGCTCCATAAAATCTATGCATTTTATTATCTGTAATAGTCTCTGCTAGACTATTATTTATATTAATATAACAAGTGAGAAACTTACATTAATTCAAATGTGAGATTTTCTGTTTGTTTGTTTGTTTTTGTTTTTGTTTTCAGTTTTTCCAAACAGGGTATCTCTATGTAACAGCTCTAACACTGTAGTCCAGGCTGGCCTTGAACTCACAGAGATCCACCTACATCTGCCTCATAAGTGTTGGGATTAAAGGTGTGTGATACCGCCACTGGGAAAAAA
>NW_026067962.1:5532695-5533346 GCF_014885135.2 Alexandromys fortis
GATTAGGGCCTTTGGACTAGTGTATTCAGTGTGTTCATTTCCTGGCTACCCAGACCCAAAATAAACACACAGAAACTGTATTATTTTAACACTGCTTGGCCTATTAGCTCATGCTTCTTATTGGTTAGCTCTTATATCTTAAACTATCCCATATGTATTAATTTGTGTATCTTCATGTGGTAGTGGCCTACCAGTAAGATTCCATCCAGTGTCTAGCATCTGTCTCCTGAAGCTGCTTCATGGCATCTTTTTGATTCTGCTTTCTTTCTCCTAGCATTCAGTTTAATTTTGCCATGTAGCTCCACTCTGCCCTGCCATAGACCAAAGTAGCTTCTTTATTAACTGATAGTAATACAATATATTCACAACATCCAGAGGGGAATCCCACATCAGACTAGTTGTGAGCATTCTAATCTTTCTGAACCCCATAAAAAGATTACAGGCCAACCCAATGTCAGCAATCTCTCATGAGACTCTGTTCACTTGTAATTCAAGGTTACTTCAATTTGACTATGAGAGCTAACTACTGCCAATGTCTGATCTGGTGCTTAAAAACCTGGAAGGACAAAAGTCCAGGGACTTCCGGGACTTCACTGCCAATATCTCATAAGAGGTAAGCTACATCTGGTACTAGATTTTTTTTTTTTTTTT
>NW_026067962.1:5535999-5551913 GCF_014885135.2 Alexandromys fortis
GTTCAAAGAGCAGTCAGGGTTCCCTGCCCTGTAAGAATTCCAAGGTCCTCCCCCCTCCATGAAGGTCTAGGAAGGTGAGCTTCCAAACAGACTAGGCTCCCACAAAGCCAGTACATACAGTAGCATGCTATTGTCCTTGGCTTCTCAGTCAACCCTCCTTGTCCAACACGTTCAGAGAGTCCGGTTTGATCACATGCTCCATCAGTCCCAGTCCAGCTTGCTTTGGTGAGCTCCCATTAGATCAGCCCCACCGTCTCAGTGGGTGGGCACACCCCTCGTGGTTTTTAGGGTTGGCAAGAGAATTGACTCTACAGGTGTACCCAGGTGTCCATGGAGATGTCCCCAGCTAGATCCTAGGGCAGCTGAGGAGATGGAGCCTGAAATGACCCTATCCTATAGCCATATTGATGAATATCTTGCATATCACCATAGAATCTTCATCTGGCAATGGATGAAGCTAGAGACAGAGACCCATACTGGAGCACTGGACTAAGCTCCCAAGGTCCAAATGAGGAGCAGAAAGAGGGAGGACATGAGCAAGGAAGTCAGGACCGTGAGGAGTGCGCCCAGCCAATAAATTCTTAACATGAGACTATGAGGAAATCTTGCTTAAAAACAGAACCATCAGTGGGTAAGAAAGACGACTATCATTTTTGCCTAATTATCAATATTCTAAATTGTAGTAATACTATGAACTTGAATTTTATCAGAATTGTTTGACATAAAGAATATAAAGAGAACAGACACTGAGAATAAATTGAAGGAAGATCCAGAGATATTAAATCCATGAAAATTATCTGAAAGATGAAATACAAAACATGGTGCCATACAATATTGATTGGTTTGGTTTGTTGAAGACTTTTAAATCAATAAATGGACCTCAATAATCATTTGAGTTCACTAGTTCTCTCTATAAGCTTAAGAGACATGACCTTGGAATAATTCTTCATAAATGAAGATATCACACAAATATCTCTCAAACATTGTAAATCACAAAGGTGTACATGAGTGTATATATATACACACACATACACACATACAAAACTAGTCCTTCATGAGTATCTAAATATAATCCTATTTTTCCTTGTTTTCTATTGAAATTCTCAGTGCAGTAAATTTTTTCCTATCTTTTTTTTTGTAACTGTTAGGGAACAATGCATTATTGTAAGTAAAATACCTCTACTTATAGAATTTATTGACTCATAGAACTTTTCTCTTTTCTCTTTTTAATATGTAAAATGCACATTACTCTGTATATTATAGCTGCATATCTCACACAGTTATGGTTTTACTTCAAAATAATTTATTTTCTCAAATATATGAATTTAAGATAATGTGAAATATACCTGAAGATTAAGGCATGTCTTTTCTAGGTGAAGATTATATTTATTGATATTCTAATGCTGACACTACATGGTTTTCAAAAAGCAACTTATTCATGGTGCCCATATAATGATGTAGACATCTGACTCAGGTCAGGTAGGAAACAAAAGTGAATACATAGCCTTAAGTCTATACAAAGTTTACATGAACAATTTGCCATGGAATCCAGTACTGTAAGCTAATTTTGTAGTATTAAGATCTCAGTGATAGCTCTTCTTTCATATAACTCTATTTGGCTACAAGTATTAAAGCTTTTCTATGATCAAAGTACAGGGGATTCAGAGTATAAGGTTAGGTCTGATGCTATGAAGGAAATGTGTGTGACCAACTATTCCTTCCTTGATGTGAAATTCCGCTCTGTGTATTCAGCACATTAGTGTTTACTTGAGATGGGTGACAGATGTATTAGAAAGAGCACAAGGCTTGTGATTGAAATCTTGCGTCCAATTCTCAAAGCTCAGAGATCTTCAGCAAGTTTTTCAATTGCTCTGAGCCTTGGATACTTAAGGGAAAATTCTCAATCTCAAAATGTAAATGTATGAGTATGTGTTGTGTGGCTAGCATAATTGAATAATCTAAACAAGTTGACTGGCAAAGTCTACCAAATAAATGTCAGTAGTTCTCCATTTCTCTTAGGTTGATAGCACAAAAATATATATAAAGCAATATAATATTCTAAAGGCACACATAAAAATTATAATGTGATAGCAAGAAGACCTAGACAATTGAAATGAAGATACAAACTATTTGTATGCCTACTCTAATAAACAATTATACTGAAATTTGAAAGAACCGTTATTTATCAAAATTCTTCAAAAGAAAACTATGAAAGCAAAAATGATTTGGAAACAGTATTTCTAAAATCTACAAGCCCTCAAATCATCATATTATCAATCATTTTGTTCTAAATTCATATATTTAATTTCAGAACATAAGTATCTTCAGAACAAACATGTGTGTTTCATCCATATGCATGATGGTTATGCGTATACATGGCAGAATAGATAGGTAGTATATATGTGTGTTGCATATGTTTTTGTGTACAAGTGTATGCATCTGTGAATGTATGGAGCAATAGGAAAGCAAATGCCTGTATATGTCTGTAAGCATATTCCCAAAGTGTACTGACTAAGAGAAAAAAAAAAAAAACTCATCCTAAAAACTTGTCCCATCATCAAAGGTGTTGGAAGGAAAGAAAGTAAAAGGTTAGAGCTAGCTCAACTCAGGAGTTTCCCTTTCTTTCAGAGAATGCTGCTTCTGCTGGTACTGATCTGAGTCATCTTGAATTCCACCCTAAAATGGAAGTGATCACCTAAAACTGTAAGCCCAAGTAAGTCACCACTTATTAGGTTACTTCCTGTCAGGTAATTGGATGAAGTAACAAAAGAGGAATGATACAGAAAATCAGTACTGGAAATAGAGCTATTGCTTATATACACCTATCCATGTTTAATGTCAAAGAATTTGAAGCCATGGAATAACAACCCTAGAAAACTTTAATCACACATTAATGGGCAACTCTGATAGTAAATCTAAAGACTATAATTTGAAGCAAAAATGACTGTTTATGAAGAACGAGGTATGTTAGCATACATCTGTCGACTTGGTACTTGGCAGGCAGAGGCAGGTGGGTCATATATAGTGGGTTCACATGATACCATGTCTAAATAAATAAAACTTTGATAGTAAGTTTTAGGGGATAACAGGAGCTCTATAGGAATGGGAGCTCATTGATTATATATTCTAACATTTAAAGAAAGCCAACTGAATTCTGCCTGTGTATTGTATTTGAGCAAGGTGGGTTAAAAAAATAGTAGGTTAAGGTGATAGTTGGAAGAAATCGCAAGATATCTGACAATACCATATTCCAATTGTGGCAAAGTTGTTGTATACTGCCTTTACTTAGGTTTGAAGTCAAAGTGACTCAGAAGAAAAGCAGAAACTTATAGAAGATATGTAGTTTGGCAAGGAAAGGAGTTGGGAAACTGTCCCTATTGTCTTTAAAAATTCCAACATTTTGAAAGACTACATCATTCCAAGTCTTGTGTGATACAGCTTGCAATGTCTTACCACCTAGCTTCAATTAGAACAAAATCAAGTTACCTTCTCCCTATAGACAATGATGGAATGAAATTCTCATTCCAAATGGGAATAATGGGAACACTGAAAGGAATAATTACACCATAAGAAGACTGAAGTCCACAAAGAATTTTCTGAAGCTTCATGTCCAACATGTTGGTCTTATGATGGAATCATTTGAGCTCCAAACAGCTTAAGAAGGCTTGTCTTCCATACCTGTCACATGAAACAAAATAGCCCTCCATCATGTCTGGTCAACTCTGTATGCACTCTTCCTCAGTGATGTTTGGTGGATCTGGAAATTTCAACATCCTGGTGTCTCTCTTGTTAACTGGGCAGTATCTTCACAACTTCCAACTTTGCCCTCTCAGAGTCTCCTTGCAGAGATCTACCTACTTGCCTCAGAAGTTCTCTAGAACCAAAATTCAATTCTCCAAGTTTCCTTTAATCTTACATTGTTTAGTCTCACAAAACATGAATTGCTCAATATTACATTGTTTATCACTACAAAACATGAATTGTGTAGATGATGCTACCAAGTTCTGCTATAAACTTTGGGTGGAGTCTGACTACAATAGACCACAGCTGTATCAGCATCTGTGTACTAATCTTGGGGAAACACCTCCTTCTACAGCTATTTTGGGTAAGAATGGATTCCTTTCAATATCTTTCTCAGTATAGTTTCTCTTTTGAAATGAATTATCATTTTCATTATTTGTCATCTTTGGTTTGTGGAGTCTTGCTTTCTGAACAGTGCTCCTACTGTCCTGGTGAAAAGAAGTTTCTTTTCTTTACTAGAAAGCCTTCACTATAAGGATCATCACCTCCTTTTCAAAAACTGTTTTATACTCAAAAGGTGTTTGTGTGTGTGTGTGTGTGTGTGTGTGTGTGTGTGTATGTGTTATGTTCCCTCACAAGTAATTACAAAGATAGTGAGCCTTTTGGACCATTTTCTCTTACTGAAATGACTGTGGTAGCCATCCATAAGGCGTACGAGATTTTGAGAAAAATCAAGAGCACCCAAAGCATCAGAAAAAAANTCAAGTGTTTCTTTCAGAAGAGTTAGAAAGTCACTTCATATTTCCCTGTTTTGTTTTTTTTTTTCCTCTGAGTACACCAGAGTGGAAGCAGGGTTGTAGACCTCCCTGAGGTCTGCGGGGAGGAGGGAGAAGTTAGCCTACAGTCTGAGAGACCACCCGTCCTAATGCGTCTCACCCTGCCTCCTTCAGGTCTGAATGCTGGTGCCTTCTATGCCTTGTCCACGCTGCTGAATCGCATGGTGATATTGCACTTCCCGGTAAGGCGGGTTCCCAGGCATGCAGGCAGGAGGACAGTAAGATTGTAATCTGTCTCTTCAGAGGCTGGAGAGCTGTCCCTTTTGGGTCGAATTAGTTTTAGGTAGCCTCCGATGGTGGTGTGCCTACAGGATTTGGAGGAAGATGGGCTGGATCGCAATTTAAGTTTTGGTCGTATTAACCTTTATCATAGCATGAGTACGACAAGCTTGTTATCATCTTAGACCTCTCTCTTTTCTGCAGAAGACATATAACCTATAATTACCTTTGCTTTTGAGACAGGGTTTTCTCTGCATAGCCCTGGCTATCCTGGAACTCAGGACAGGCTGAACTTGAACTCACAGAGATCTACCACCTCTGCCTCCTGAGTTTTGGGATAAAAGGTGTGTGCTATCACCTTCCAGCTTTTTTTTTTTTTTTTTTTTTTTTTTTTTTTACGGTTTTTGTAGACTAGGTTTCTCTATGTAGTTTTGGAGCCTGTACTGGAACTTGCTTTGTAGACCAGGCTGGCTCAAACCTACAGAGATTTGCCTGCCTCTGCCTCCTGAGTGCTGAGTTTAAAAGCATGTATTACCACCACCTGGTTCAGCCTATCAGCTTTTTATTAACAAGGAAAGCAATGCATTTATAGTGTACAAAGATTGTTACACAGTGGAGCTTTCCTGTGGTAACAGGGCTCATGAAATTAATTTTTCTTCTCAGAATGATGTATGATAATCTTATCCTCTCTAGGTGATGGATATGGAATTACAGGATTTGGTGTTTACACTGCTGTATTAGTTCCATCATTTGGGAATGAGATGAAATTTTTGCATGCATGCCCTTGCATATTTGCAGAACATAAGTTGTTATTATTGTTGTTGTTGTTGCTGTTGTTAACACTTAAACTTTGAAGGACCCCACAGGTGAAGAGATTGCCTTGATTCTATGAACAAACTTGAAGTTTTCAACAGAGTTGAGGCAGTTAAAGACCTGAGAAACAAAGTTTGTGGAGGCCCAAAAATGTGAGCATAATTCCACGTTGTCTGAAGGTCGGAAAGTTTGAGGTTGCTCAAAATTGTTGACAAGTAAGGCTATACATCCTGACCTAGGGTGTGGTTACTTGTCACTTTTGACATTAAGAAGTCCCATATAGGTAGATTTTCTCTGCCCTGACAAATGGTCAGGAAATTCAAGCATACTTTTGTGCCTTCTTTTGAAATAGGAAGTTTGATCTTACAAGTGGTTCCTTCTGGATAATTGATCTAGGATGGGTTCACTGCCTACACAAGAGAATGTTAATGGATTGACATCTTAAAGTATTAAAGCAAGTAACTGTTCTAGTTGTCCTTTGTTTCATGTTAAAGCAGTCTTTTGTCTTCTTCCCTCTGTGGTATTGGTGTATAAAAGTGTAGGAAAAATTAAACGTGGGGCATTTCAGCATTCACTGGAACGCCCTCCTGATACTATCCTGTTTTCTGTTTTATAATTTTCCCTCTTGTATCTCCTCTTTACTATTATTTCTGATTCCCATGCCCTTATATTTGCAAGTGGCATTTTTGTCAAAGCTAGTCTCTGACAAAAGTTGAACTGTATATGTTTTGTACTGAGCCCATGGGTAATAGTGGTGGAATGTTATGTTTTATTACACTAAATTGTATGGGAACTAAATTGACATAGGCTTCAGAGTGATAGTTAATCTACATTGTAAAAAGGTTGGTTTTAAGAAGTATTCGATGATTAATGAATCTCATCTCTGTGTGTGTTTGTGAAGGTATTTTCAAAGACTCTTAGTAGAGGGGGAAGAGGCACAGCATGGATGTTGGAAACATAATCTTATTGTCTGGGGTCCTTTATGAAAACCAGGGTCAAGGCTTAGCAGTTAAATTCATTTGTTGCCCAGCTACATAACCTGAGTTTGGTGCCAGGAAACCACATGGTAAAAGAAGAGTAATGACTGATAAACACGGAGTTCCATATGTGCACAGGCCTGACATCTTAAAAATAGGAGAGAACAGAAGAGAGGAAGTAATATGGGGAGGAGAAACTATCAATAAAGGCCTTCAAAAAGTCATATGGAAAGCTGCTATAGGAGCTACCTAATATGCATATATAAACAACAAATTTAAATGGAGTTGTCATACAATGGGAGTGCTATGTCTTAACTAGTTACAAATGCAGTTAATAAAAACAAAATAAGATAAAATAAAATACTATGCATAAATGAAAAAATTAAAGCTTTGTTAGTACAAAAATTACTATTTCTGTCTCCTCATCCAGCAAGATATGTAGAAAATGATCTTAATTATTTTGTCACAGCACAAAACATCCTGCTGACAATCCTTCACACTATGATGGACAAGAATCCTCTTAAATTGGGCCAACATATAACATCGACACACATATCTACAATATAGGACTCACAGAAAACTTATTTATCCCAAGTTATATCAAGGTTAACATATATTTTGCCTGATTATCATTTTGGTAGATTTTTTTTCTAATCTAGATGTTAGATTTAGAATAAAAGATGATAGAAAAGTAATTGTGGCAATTTGAAAAAGAATAGGCCCCAAAGGTTCATGTATTTGAATGCTTAGGGAGTCCTAGGAGGTATTGCCTTTTTCAAGGAGTTGTGGTCTTGTTTGGGTAGGTGAGGCCGTGTTAGGGAAATTGTGTTGCTAAGGGTGGGCTTTGAGTTTCAAAAGCCCAAACCAGTCCCAGTCCTCTTTCTCTTCTTCTGCCTGCAGATCTGATTATAGAATTTTCAGATACCAGTTCTATTTTCCTGGTACCATGCTCTCCACTATAAGGCTAATGGAATAAAACTCTGAACTGCAAGCAAGTCCCAATTAAATGCTTTCTTTTATAAGAGTTTGCCATGGTCATGGTATCTTTTCACACTAATAGTGTAACATGGGGGGCCTGCTTATTGGGCTTTCTGTCCTGCCCAGTCCCCTAGCCTTTTAGTCCCAGAGAAAATCACACAGAGAGTCTACATTAGATATAAACTGATTGGCTCATTAGCTCAGGCTTCTTATTAGCTTTTGAAGCGTATATTAACCCATTATTCTTATCTATGTTAGCCACATGGCTCAGTACCTTTTTCAGCAGGGTAGGTCACATCCTGCTTCTTCTGTGATCTGGTAGGACTGGGAAGGAATGGGCTTCCTCCTTCCCAGCATTCTTCTGTTCTCATTGTCCCACCTTTAGTTCCTGTCTGGTTGTCCCACCTATACTTCCTGCCTGGCCAATCAGCATTTATTTAAATCATGATTGACAGAATATAGACAATTCTCCCATACCATAATAGAACACTTACTAAAACAACAATATAGGTGATTCTTTTTGATAATGCTGTTTTGTACTGATTTGAGAATGTTTAATGATGCACACATAACACTTTTACAGTTCTTGTGGATCAGAATTTATAAAACATTGGGTAGTGAATATATTTATATCAGAACAATATTCCTATATTTATATTGTGTATTTACTGAAAAATAACACAAGAAAATATCTAAAACCACAGTCAACAACACTAAAATCAATCTACTTAATCTATTTTTAATCTCTCTCTCTCTCTCTCTCTCTCTCTGTATGTGTGTGTGTAGGGTGCAGAGTCCAGAAGAGAGTGTCATATCCTCTAAAGCTAGAATTACAGTCAATTGTGAGTATCAAACATTAAATGCTAAGAACCAAATTTGGGTCTTCTAAAGTTTTGCTGAAACATAGCCATGGCAACTAGTAATAATACATAGAGTTGTGACTGGCTAGCTGGACAACACATTCTAAAATTAGGTAAGACTTTACGACTTTTAAAGAATAGCTAGAAAACATTCTTGGTTAAAATGAGGACAGAACACTTTTTAATGACATCCACTTTATTTCATAATACTTTATTAAGAAGGAACCTATGATAGTACTTCTACACAAACAACAATAACAAAGCATCAAGAGGAACACATCAGATATCATATGTAGACAGTAACTTACATTATCTATTATATAATCAATCTGTAATACTTAAACAAAATTTAGTCTTTATTAAACAGTCATTTTCGCATATGCTGCACTTCTCTAAACTTTTCTATGCATTTATTACTTATTTGACTTTAAGCAGTTCTTCCTAAGTAGCTTTATCTGCCAGGCCTATCTCCTGTGCCTTCCTAAAATCATCCAAAACTTGATCATGTTCCTTTAATTCTTGCATTCTTTGCACGTTGCAGTATAGTGCTTTGATATTTGATGGATCCATTTCAGGAGCCTCCAAACAACTGTCAAATGTTCCCTGCCAGTTTGACATCTTCAATTTACAAACACAATACTCAGTAAACAGTATAAGGATATGGGTTGCAGTCTGGATGTATCTCTTGTCTCAGCAAAAGCCTTTGAATTGCCCACATACCTTAAGACTTTTGCATGTCCTTAGTACCCATCCTCCAGTTCTGAGATTTGAAAAAAAATGTATTTTACACTTTTTAAGTATTCAGTTTCTATTAAAATCTTGTCTGCATCTTTTAAATCTATATCTGCTTCATCTAGTCATAGTATTCTCATTTTTTAACTATTCACATACTGAATTAACAAATTGGCAGGGTTTTCATCATTCATGTCTACATTTTCAAGCATTCTTGGCTCACCTGATCCTTTAATTGCTTGAACAAATACCTTTTTTCACACCCATGTGAAGAGTTGGAGCTATTGTGATAAAGAACTGAGGACCACATGGATTGAAGCTTGTATTTGCCTGCTCAGCAAACCTTCCCAATTGTGCTTTTGGTGAAAATTTTCATCATCAAAAGTTTTACAATAAATACTTTTTCCTCCAGTCTCATTCTGAGTTGAGAAGTTCCCACCATGAATCATAAATTTCTTAATAAACTAGGTGGAAAGGACATCCTTTTAAATGGCTTCCCAGTTATGGATCCAGTGCCTTTCTCTCCTGTACACAATGAACAATTTTTTTCCTGCTGTTTCGTGAACAGTATTTGCAAACAATTCTAAAACAATTTGACCAACCTCCTCCCAGCTGACATCCATGTCAAAGAAGATTGGTAGCTTATTGAAGTTGGAGGGCTTGGCAGGTGGGATGAGAGGGACATCTCCACTATGAGCCAGGACCTGAGTACCTAATGAGTGAGGGGGTGGGACTCAAACCCTACTGCTAATTTGTTTCTAAAGGAACATGATTACAACTAACAAGGAAAGTGATTATTAAAGATGCCTTAAAAATAGAAAAGGAAAAAAAAAATAAAGACTGTCCTTTCCAAAGAATTGCTATAGTTCCTAAACTACTCTTAATATTTTAAACTCAAAATTCACTGGTAATAGAAAAGTGGACATGTGATGTAGGTGCTTCAGCCTACTTTATAACAATCAATGCAACTGTCTGCTTTAAAAAATAAAATAAATATTTGAATTGAGTTGATTCTGATATGCTCTTTGAAAGGAACAGAACCTCACTGAGTCTATTAAAAGAGAGAAACCCATTCATGTGATGTTTCTCAGATTCTAGCGTGCAACTAAAATGTAAGAGGCCTAAGTACTCATTAAATGACACTGGATCTCCCTCTCCAACCTCTTATCTCTCTAGATACCAAGGTTTATTGAATTTTTGTTTTTATTTTCCTTTCTTGTCACTGAACAGCAAAAACAGTTGTTTGCACTGGAAGTATGCTAATTAATGTTCTGTTACTCTGATAAAACACCAGGACCAAAACAACTTGTGGAAAAATGAGCTTACTTTGGTCTGAAGTTCCAAAGATGCAAGTGTCCATCATGACAAGGAAATACGACTGCAAACAACAGGCTTGGTTGCAGAATCAGCAAGCCGAGAGGTGACATATTCAATGGCAAGCATAATGCGGACAACGATCTGGATCAGTTAGCATCTATGTAATCTAAAATAGGCCCTCTGTGTCATACTTCTTTTTACTAAGCTGCACACATAAACTTCCCAAACACTACCACTTATGGAGAACCAAGCTAATTTTCGATATTACAGTGTACAGTTTTCTTTCAAAACTGAACATTACTCTCCCTTAACCCATAGGCCCATGGCCATTTCAAAATAAAAAAATCATTTTCCTCATTTTTGAATGTTCCCAAAGTCTTAGTCTTAACACTTTAAAAGTTTTAGAGTCTCTTCTGAGACTCAAGGCAATCTTTTAAGTGTAATGCTTCTGCAAAATCAAAAAGCAAATCTCATACTTACAGCATCTAATAGCACAGGGTATACATTACCATTTCAAAGGAATGAGACCATAGTGAAGAAATACTGAACCAAAGCAAGACTGAAACCCAGCAGATCAAACTCCAAATCCTGAAGGTCCATGTCCAGTGTCTGGGAGTAATTTTTAAAGGACTTAGAAGGTTCAACTCCTGAGTTTGCAGCCTGCAGCAGAAAATCTCTATCGAGCTGATTCCACACCCTGCATGTGACTCTACCTAGTAGATATATCAGGATACTGTTATCACCAACACCTTTTGGTTGTCATGAAATTCAGAGTTCTCTATCCTGCCTTTTAATGCTGGTCTCTTAGAGCATCTGGCCTTTTCGGGGCCTTCAATACATACTCCACTGGCACGTGCTTCCTGTCCTCGACAGCAATTGAAAATGGCAGAGAAAGAATCCACGAGCCCGTTCACAATGGTACTTTCCATCCTCTAAATCCAGTACCATGCAGATAGCATTGTCAATTTCATTTGCCAGTGTGGGATGGCTGCGGCCCCCTTGAATCACATCCACAGAAGCATTTTGTTTGTGGTAGTTTTCTAGGAGCTTAAACTTTCTTAGAAATTTTCTTTTTACAAATGAGAAGTTTAGCTAGGTGGAAACTTGTCCTCCGGGCACTCTTTTTGTCCCAGTGCAGAGGCAGTTGCTCCTTAATGACTCAAATCTTCTCTTGAAACACATGCCATGTCTCTAACATCAAATGTCTTAGTGCTCCTTTTTTTTTTCTCAATATATTTATGTCTTTCTGCCTGTTTTCTTATTATCTATGTAGAAATTAATATGCATTATCCATAACAAATCAACACTGTAGTAGCTTCATATTTCCTCCACCAAAAATTAGTCCCTTATATTTTAATTTAGACTCTGGCAAGTTCTTTGGACAAAGGAAGAAAGCAGCAATATTCTTTCCCAAACCATTACAAGAATAGTCTAGCCCTATAACTGCTATACAAGTTCTTACTTTCCTCTACAACCTCTTGAGTGGGGCTTCTGCCAACTGCTTTGCTCTCAGCACTACTGTCTTAGGTTACTACCATGGTGGTCCTTTAAACTCTGCTTAGAGCTTTCAGGTTCTTATCTAGTCCAGAGTTTCAAAGTCCTCCATGTTCCTCCCCAAAACAGCATTGCCAAGTTTTCATACTAAAAGGTTGCTCTCTGATACCAACTTCTGTATGAATTACTACTTTTCTTTTGTAATAATAATACATCCTGAACAAAGAAGAGTTTGGACTGAGTTTTCTAGAGAATAAGAGCCTATCCTGGAAGTGAGGAACAGAAGCCCCCTGCATGCATTGGGGTAGGAGTAGGCAGCTGTGATATCAGACCTTCAAACACAAAAAGGAAGCATCGGTAACTAACTCAAAGTGGGATGAGGCTAAGCCTTCTCGAAACCTGTTCCCCATGATGTAACCTCCACAAACACTGCCAATAACTAGGGACCAAGTGTTCATACATGAGCCTATAGGAGACATTTCTCAATCAAACCCCTACGGAAAGATACTACTGATTTCATCTCCTAAGCTGGCATCGCCTCACTCATTTTTATTTCTGGTCCCATAGGAGACATTTCTCAATCAAACCCCTACGGAAAGACACTACTGGTTTCATCTCCTAAACTGGCATCGCCTCACTCATTTTTATTTCTGGTTCCCAGTGGTCTAAATGATGCATTCGTTCTGTACCAACTAGACTTTTCCATTAAAAGCAGAATCCTATTTAGTTCGGTTGAGTTTTCTTATGTCAAGTGTGTTCTGAAAGAGGATGTTGTGGTACTATGGAATGGTACAGGATTTCAAAGAGTCCCTGAGCACCCAGTTAAGCAAACACAGTAGAATTAGCCAAAGTATGGAATAGCCTTGTGATAGCCAAGTATTTATCTGCAGTGAGCCAGCAAAGGCAAGAATAATTCAGAACATTCAAACAAGTGGCAGAAGGAAAGAAAGTGAAACATGAAAATGAAAAAAAAAAAACGAAAAGCTAAGGAAAAAAATTAGCATGCAACTTCTCATCTGCATATATCAATGGGGATATATCAACACAGCAAATGGCATTAGTGTCATCATAGCATATAGTTATACTGACCAAACAGCTGATATCATCATTCAAAAACAAAGTCAGTTGATCACAAATTTTCACGATACCATAGATAGATTATATTATTGTCTGACAAAAAAAAAGTAAAAGAAAAAAATGATTTTGTTATATTAACTTTCAAATTATGAATGAAAGAGACTAAATACCAATGTGAAACCTAAAATATATGTTTTAGATGCAGATCTCAAACAGTGTCAGGATAGCATCCTTTGCATAATATTATCATAACTTCCATTTCCCTGTGGACTTCTAGATGCAAGTAGACTCCGGTTTCCTTATCTTTATTTCCAATAGAAGAAAAAGCTGGCTAATCTTTCTGAGCAATTAGGTGTACAGAAAAGTATCAGATTCCTCCTGCCAGGAAATTTATCTTCACAGGTTATCTCGTTGCTTTAAAGTCTATCATGAAACATAAGAATTAGCAAGCTCACTAGGTTGCCTTTGAGGATACATAAATGTAATGGCCCGACAATTGGATAAGCTGTGAAAAAAAAAAAAAAAAAAAAAAACAGATTGGCCTTATAACAATTAGCCTGGGTAAAGCAAAGAGGGGTGTAATCTGTGAAGCCTGGCTAAGGAGCATCACATTCATTTTCTCACTGAAGATCTGCCAGCCTTAATGTGGGAGATATCCTAAGGTATTAGTCCAATTATTCTACAGCACTGATCCTCAGTCCAATTATCCCAGAGCCCTGGATCCCCCAAAACTCTATGCATCCCAAGTATCTCCGGGGCTTACAAAACAGCTTACCGAGAGCCACTTTGGATATTCAGATTCTAACAAGCTCCCAAGTGGTGCAAATACTGCTGACTTGCCCCTATATTTGGAAGAGGTATGAAGCAAAGATGTGATCGGGTTCAAATATTAAAATATTTGATTTTCATGACTCATACTATATGCTGTATTTTTATACATGCACGGAACTATATAGAAACTAGTAGAATGACCATAATAATAAACTGTGGAATACAGATATTCTTTCAGAGCAGAAATCAATTGCATATGTGGAGAGTGTTAATTCTCTTTTCTTTTAGAAGGTAGAGTTGATATATAGAAATACGAATTTATACAAAGTATTATTCTTTATAAATTATAATGCAAATCACATTTGAAAACATCAGCTTCTTGGTACCACTCTCACATATTAAATATGTTGATCACCTCTAGGCTGCAGAATTTCTTTGATTTGCAATCAAGTGGGTCCTGTGTAGAAAGTTACCTGAATGTACTGTGGTGCATATGGTTCCCAAATAACACTGTATATAAAAAAGATGCATGTTAACTGTTAGTTTTGCTAGAAGGAATGTGGACAATAAATAGGTTGCCCAAAGTTTTAATTTTGGCAGGCAACTGATTTAAAATAGAAATTGTACTCGTATGACTATGGTGACTCATCACGGGACCTTCCAATACAAAGGAAGGGGCAGGAGAAATGGATCAGCTGTTAAGAGTTCTTAATGTTCTTGAAGAAGAACTGAATTTAGTTCACAGTGTTTGTTTGAGGGAGATCACAGTCCCTTGTAACTCTAAATCCAAGAGATTTGACATTCTCGTCTGATTTCAGTCATCTGCAGCCATTCTCTCTGTCTCTGTCTCTCTCTCACACACACTCTTTTTCTCTCTCACACACTTTTTCTTAAATATTACATATACAAAGGAAAACAACACTCAACATGTCCAATGATATAAATAAAATCAATAAAAAATGTGCTATTCTTTAGTTATTGGTACTTTTATCAGTATCAATGTTTTGCTGCAGTGTATGGGAATTTAAGATACAAATCATCTCTTCCAAAATTGAATAGATAACCAGCAAAGCAGAAATATTGAAAAATGTATAGAATCTATGTATTTCTTCCTTTGTACTAAACTATTCACACACTTTCCTCGTATTGCAAAACATGAAAAACCATATACACACATATATGTTTGTATATGCATAAGTACTAAACACAGCAGAGCAGCTTCAAATAGGAACATTTTAACAATTTTTCCTCTTACACAATTTTGTTTTCATTTTAAGCTATAAAACAAATGTGACACAATGCCAGTAGAAATTACTTAGATTCATATCACTTACAACATATTGTGATTTCAAAATGATTGTGAAACTTTCAGCTTCTACAAAACTATATTCATAATTTAAATATAGGTCATCATATAACGTGCGTAGAAATATAAACTTTTTATTTTATCATGACATTATATTTCACAGAAAATTGATTGCCTTTCTTGGCCACTTGATCTCTCAATCCTTAGGAAATGTGTTGCTCTATAACTCCATCATAATTAAATGTTCTCCTTATTTTTATTTTGGCATCTTCAGTTTTAATTTCACACACCTTCTCCAGTGCAATGGGATCTCTGTAAATGCACCCCACATGATCATGAAGAACAGACAGCGCCCACTCTCCCCACAGATAGGAATGGATCCCAAAGCACTACTGAACAATGATGAAATTCTTACATCCCGTGAGCTCCTTCTGGGAGACTAATTGGGAAAAGTAGGGGGAAAAGAAAACAACAACAAAAGATCCATTTTCTCTGTTGGCCAGCCAGCATTTTTATATTATAAATATTTTTGCAATTGGACTTACACAGTCCTTTAAAAAGAAGTCATTAAGATTATTCTCATTTGTTTGTACAACAGAAAGTCACAAAGGCAAAGCTTCTATCAGCCTTGATAAGTGAGTACCCCTTCTTCAATTGATACTTTCTGTGTGAAGTTAACATTGTAAATCACCATAGGTTAAAAACAAAGGAAACCTTCCTTTATCCCAATTTTCCTGTTTCCCCAAGTTCCCACAATCCTCCCCTTCTCACTTTTCTCTCTCCGTCCCCCCTT
>NW_026067962.1:5553345-5564160 GCF_014885135.2 Alexandromys fortis
GAGCCTAGCCAGTTTGGATGTTCACCTTCCTAGACATGGACGGAGGGGGGAGGACCTTGGACTTTCCACAGGGCAGGGAACCCTGACTGCTCTTTGGATTCGAGAGGGAGGGGGAGAGGAGTGGGGGGAGGGGGAAAAGGGTGGGAGGAGGGGGAGGGAAATGGGAGGCTGGGAGGAGGCGCAAACTTTTTGTTTCCTATTCTCAATAAAAAAAAAATTAAACATGGGAAAATTCAGTATTCAGAATGCAAAAAAAAAAAAACAAGGGATACATGGTTACCACATTCAAAAAATTATGTTTGTTTCACCATCAGTCAACATACATGGCTTATATATTATGCTAGGTAGAATTCAGTGCTCCACACCTTTAAGTAGGCAAATGATACACTTTAATCAGTTTTGTTTTCAAAGGCCTTAAATACCCTTTTAAATTAGCATAATGAGCAAATGATTTCTTATATCTCTTTCTTGTTTCTTGGAATATTTCATTAAACTGATTGCATTTATCCTGCTGAAAAGGAAGCTTCCATTCATCCTAATCTAATATACTGTCATAAAGTTTAGAAATGAGAGCAGAAAGTCAGTTAAACACATCTAGGGTTGGAACTTGACAATCTAAATCCTGTTGTGAGACTTAAGAAGTTTCCTTTCCAAGCAATGCAGTGAGTATCTATAAAAACTCTATGAAATGAAATGTGAGTTTATCAGTCCTCTGGATTTCCTGTTTATGTGAATCCCATAGTTGTTCTATTTTGGTACAACTGTAACTTTGTTACTTCCTGACCTTGACTGGATGGAATAAATTAACAAACACTTTTCCTAGAATAAAGTCACAGTTTTGATGTAGACACCAGTCTCAGGAGGACTGAGTCTGGACCTGTTCAATCTATAGCAACACTGCTTTAAATGCTTTTAATTTTGACCTCAAGGTTGACTATCTATGAATTTGAATAAAGCCCCATGTGAATTAACTATAGTAAATACTAGAAAAATGTGTATAATATGCAAGAATGTCACTTGATATTTATACTTTGGCAATGATACTATTTATGATTAATTTTGCATATCTAACCATCTATGATAATTCATAATAATTTTTACTTTCATATTAATAAGGAAAAATTGTCTCTTTACTAACTGGCAATATGGCCTAATTCAGTTTCTTCTGTTATAATGTAGATAGACATTGAAAACAGTGAGACTGAAATCATGACAATTTATTCTCTTGACTTCTTGGGTTAAAGTATTAACAAATAACCTAAAGGCTATAGCAAAAACCTAAAGTAACATGGCATCAGTGCAAACAATATTTAATTTATTCTAAATCTAAATTCAAATAAAATGTTTCTCAAAAAGTAACAGAATATGTCTGTATATCTCTGAAGTTGACACTTAAGTGAATATTAAGTTGTGGATGCTTAAGTGGTAGAAAATACATTTCATATATTTTTATAGTTTTCCTTACAACAATAATAGTTTATATCTTAATTAAATAATAATTTCCCTTAGGGATTGAAAATAGAATAGTCTCCATGTTCATGATACTTCAATTTTCACAGTCAGTTCAGCCTAATTACATTTAAGTTTAGAACATGATATTTAATGATTTGGGGGAATCTCTAGATGGAAAACTGTGATCCTTAACTTCCAGGAGCTGATAGTCTTAGGAAACATTAGAAATTCTTCACTCTGGTGATGATGAGCAATAGGTAGAGGCTAATGCTTAAAAGGCACGTACTGGCTTTGTGGGAGCCTAGGCAGTTTGGATGCTCACCTTACTAGACCTGGATGGAGGTGGGTGGTCCTTGGACTTCCCACAGGGCAGGGGACCCTGTTTGCTCTTTGGGCTTACAAGGGAGGGGGACTTGACTGGGTGAGGGGGAGGGAAATGGGAGGCGGTGGTGGGGAAGAGACAGAAATCTTTAATAAATAAATAAATAATAATTATATAAAAAAGGCTAGTCACCTGAGACATAAGCGTCTTTGTTGTAGTACAAATTCAGAAAGTCCTTGTGGGAAGGGTCTTCTCTGTGAACACAGTAAGGCTTCCAGAAACTGTTTTCTGTTTGATCAGACACAGACATGACAACATGCTCTCCTACTTTGAGGCTGTGTCCAGGTACCTTGTTTTACATTGTTCGGTCATTGTCCCTTGCAACAGAGGTTTGCAAAACTGAAAATTTTGTTGAAACAGCAAACTGAAATGTGCCAGCTTTGTAAGTTGGTTTGTTGTGTGTTTAATTTCTTCCTGACATTAGAGTTCAATCATGTGTTTTGAAAATTTCTATATGGAAAAAAAAAATATCTAGGACCTACCTACATATATGTCAGTGCAGAGTTTGGTTGTATGTCTAAGAGAAATCTCGGGATTGATTTACAAACTTAGCCATCCATTTTCTCACAAGATGCCAACTGTATTTTAACAGATGGCCTGCGGGAAATCTAGTATTTTAAGGGAAGCTTCTTTAAAGGAAGGAAGTTTCATGGGAAAAATGTTACAAAGACATCCGTGTCATTCTAATGCAGATAAGAGGTCTAAGGTAGCAAGACATGGCGTGACTTGTGAAGTAGCCTTAACCAACAAACTATTGTAATTTTTAGAAGAATTTATCTGTCATTTACTTTTATTGTTACATAAAATATAAAAAAATCAGAAAAAATGTATAACAGAATGCTACAATATTAAAAAATTGTGTAATTTGCATTAAAATATTAAAACTTACCTAAAGATAGGTCTACCAATTTTAAGATAACAACATGTGAAAAATCACTTAATAGATTTTTAGACTTCTTATAATATTTAACCTGTAATATTCTATTACATATATTATTTGCCTTAATACCCAAATCGATTTTAAGATGATTTGAGACTATTATTTTTTCCTAATTTTATATTTCTGTGTATTCAGGCTTCGGTCATATATGACAAAAAATCAATTCTAGAAGTATGTGGAAGGATCCAAGAATCTTTTTTAATGAATAGTAAGAATTTGTAAAGTATATACTATCTTAATTCTCAATTAAAGATGTTATTCAACCCAAACAGTCTGAAAAAATATATTACATAGTGGGAAGAGTTAGAATTGTAAAACACTCAAATTATACATATATATATGTATACACATATATATTAGAGAAAGAGAGACAGAGAGAAATTGTTATTGTAGGATTTGTGAAGAATCTGATAGTTAACATTAAATTTTATCAGAAAAAAATGTCAAATAATATTGAGACATTTCAATAATGTGACTGTATTCATCTGTACATTGATGGGGAGAAGACAGATGCAGAAAGAAAAGGAGAAACATCAAAAATGCAAGTAGGACATGATAAAAACCTGGGACAAATGAATATCAGTAAGAAAGAAGTCTTTTATTTAAAGGGCTCTATGAGGTAGTATCTGGAAGACAAAGTATGCATGTCTGCCCATAAAAGGGCTTCAGGCTCCCATGAGTGAATTTGCAAAACAAAAATAGAGTCTATGTTACTTTATTGTCAATTTGACACAAGTTAGAATTAGTTGAGAAAAGTTAATCTCAATTAAGAATATGACTCTACAATATTTGCCTATAAGCCAAAATAGGGAATTTTCTTAATTAGTAATTGATGGAGGAGGTCCCAGAATACTGTAGATAGTGACATCCTTGAGCATATGGCTCTAGGGTATGTAAGAAACCAGTTTGAGCAGGCAGTAAACAGTTCTACATCACATTCTACTTTTAATTTCTTACCCTGCTTGAGTCACTGACTTGATTTCCTTTGATAATGTACGTTGAAATGAAACTGTAAACAGAGATAAGCTATTTTCTTCCCAAAGTCGCTTTTTGTTTATGCTGCTTTATCACAGCATTACAAACCCAAAATGTGACAAAGAATAAATAAAAAAAATATTGCAAATGATATTTTCAGTAATGAGTATTATTCTGCTTTAATTCAATTTGAATACTTTGAAATAAGCATATTAACTGAAAAGAAGTTTTACTTTTGAAATCAAAGGATGGGTTTAATGAATTTTATTTTTCATATGTCCCCTTTCACGATGTGTATTTTATCTAAGAATTCATTATGTGTATACTGTTTGGCCTGCATGTCTGCCTGCATGACAGAAGAGGGCACCAGAGCTCAGTATAGATGGTTATGAGCCACCATATGGTTGCTGGGAATTGAACTCACTTAACCGCTGAGCCATCTCTCCAGCTCGACTTTTAGCATTCCAAGCTTTCCAGGAATACCCTTTATCTAGTTTGAATTGATTTCTGTGTAGGGTGCTCTTAATCTCTGAACCATATCTCCAGCCCAGTAACTCATTATGAAGTTTAAGATTCACCATATGCAATCTAACCATCAATATGTTTTTTGATTTACTAAGGGAATAAGCATTATAAATGCTTTCAGAAAAGGTGTACATTGCATTTTGATGTAATATAGCAAGACAATGAGTGTGAGGTCCATGTCTCAATGTCAGTGATCCACAAACTATTTCTAAAAAATATATTAAAGTGAATTGACAAAGAAATGTCAGAGAAATATACATATATATGAATATATGCACATAAAACATATGTGGGAAATGAAGAAAGTAGAGATGAGAGGAAAAATATTTAGAAATATTATATATATTTGCTTATTATTGCATCTCTCATATTTGGTATTATTTCATTAAATAATTAAAGTAACTCTTTAAATATTGGACCTAGACTTACAGCTATTCATTTTGTTAAGCAAAAGAGTCTCTGTGATTGCAAAGGGAAAATATACACAGCAAAAGGAGAGAGACCGACTTAGTACCCAGACCACTAACATAGTCCTCTAGTATCTAGTCTAGGTCCCACAACTTGTATCATGGTCTACTTCAAGCACCACACTTTTGTCACGGTCCACCTGTAGTCTTCTGCCAAAATCTGCCCTACTTACAAAATCCAAAATTCTTTGCTGAGTCCTTTTCAACCATCCCCCAGGTACCCAGACATTCAACATCAGTCTACAGCATCTAACTAAGTAAGTACACATGGCCACCTACCCCTTCTTACCATAACCTGCCTTATCCACCCTGAGTCTCACAATCAATGCCCAATCAAGTCTGACAACCTCCTCCTACACAAAGCCAAGCTCTATTCATCCAGAAGAATCCATTCAAGCTTTAAGTACTCACAGGACCCTTCTGTGTAGCTTTTAACTACCTCGCTTGGTACCCAGACTTCCTATATCCTGCTCCAGGGCCAAATAAGATGAATTTCTGTGACCTCTGGTCCAATTTTTTTTTCTGTAAACTTTCAGTTCTAATCTGGGATCTGGACTAGAGCAAAAGAGTAGTAAGAATTTCCTTGCCTGTGTGACACTAAGTTTGGGCCAGAAAGTTCCTTTTCTATCTCTCAAGGACTTTCCCATACTTTATCTAATCTTTCCAACAAGCCAAACCTTTACATAAACTCCATTATTAGATCAAGAAGTACATTCTATATGTCGCTTCTGTTCACCTGGGATTGAAAGACCCCAGCTTAGCGGCTGTAATGCCATTTTGCAAGGCTTTCACACAAACAAATGTAAGTTCAAGGTAAAGTTGGTACTCCTAGGCGGCCAAAACAGGATATCTGTGGTCAGACACCAGGCCTAGGAGGGGAACGAACAGTTCTGGGAAAAACTAACATGTACCCTAGATAGGGCCAAGTCTGCTATTATTATCAGACCTTCATGTCTCCGGGAAACTTGTCCCCTAAATGAACCCATCGCCTCATTCGAACTGACCAAGGAGATCCCTGTAACCATGCATTGCTTCTGTATGCCTGCTTTTGCCACCCTTTTCCTATAAAAAGACCTTCTCCCAGCCTGCAGGCGCACAAGTCCTCCGAAAGGACTTTGCCGACCCACAGGTACCTGTGCCCACCCAATAAACCTCTTGCTGATTGCAGCCAATGGTCTCTCGACTGTTCCTTGGGTTAGGGGTCTCCTCCTGAGGGAAGGACCACTCTGAGGGTCTTTCAGGATCACTTGCCCCAAGCTATTTCCTAGCTCTAACCAACACCTTTATTCTGTTCACATCAAACTCAGAACTAAAAGAAGTCTGAATGCCCAGATCTCATTAAAAATAAAAACAACGTGAAAGACAATCTAGTATCTTGCCTTATAAAAGCTTCCATTCCTGTAGACTGCTGTGTTGATAAAAATTATATATATTAACTCCAGGTCACAAGATTTAACAGGACAATCTTAAACTTAAAGAATTCAATGATTTTAGAGACAATATGAGGAAATAGGAGGGTAACATCTACTGAAAGACATAGATTTATTTCAATCTACTAACAGAAAATAATTTCATTATCACAAACAGGAATCATCTAGACAAAAATAGAGAAACATAAGAATTATTTGATTTATAATTAAAATGCACTCCACAGATTTCTACAGAATATTCTATCCTGTCACCAAAGAATATACATTCTACTCAGCAGTTTTTAGAAACTGCTATTACACCACATATTGGGAAAGAAAACAAATTTTCACAAATTAAAAAAAGGTTGAAACCACTGCATACATTTTACATGACCATAGTGTGATATTTTTAAAATTGGCAGCAAAACATTTCTAAGGAATAATCAAACTCGTGGAGATTAAACAACTGACTACTGAGTGAGGAAAGGATGAAAAAACATAAAGAAATTTAAAAATGATCTCCCTGAAACTAATGAAAATAAAATCTAAGGCACATTGAAATCAATCCTACATGGGAAATTTATAGCCCTAAGTGCATATATTTAAAAAAATCAGAGAAAGCATAAATGAATGGTTTAATGATGCAACTCAAAAACTTGGATAACATGAAATTACCAATTCTGAAATTAGTCAATGAAAAAAAATGTCTAAGCAGAAATCAAAAAAAAATAGAAACAAAAATACAATGCAAAGAATTGATAAATGTAAGAGCTGGTTTGTTTAGAAAATAAAGAAGAGTAAGAGACTCTTGGCCCAACTAAGCAATATAAAAAGAAGATCCAATTAGCAGAATCATAAATGAACAGGAAAACATTATAATAGATACCAAAGAAATTCATATTATCTGAGGCAATACTTCCAAAACATGTATTCCAGTAAACTATAACTTAAAAGAAAAGGTTGATATTCTAGATTAAGCCAGGTGTACAAAATGAAGTAAACAACCTAAACAGATGCATAATAAAAGAGACGATTGAAAGAAAATTAAAAAGCTTGCTAGCTTAAAAAACAGTTCAAAGTAAATGGACTCACATCATAATTCTACCAGGCATTGAAATTTTATCTTACCCAAGTCAGTGTGCAAACATAAACAGACAAACCTACAACTAATGACGAAGCTGATGCAGAGAAAAAGAAATATACGCTTACTCTTTGTGAGATTCAAATTGGTGCCGTCACTAGCAAACACAGGATAAAGAATTCTAGAAATGCTAAAATAATTATACTACATTACCCAGCTATACCACTTCTTGGAATATGCGCAAAGAATGAGACATCCTTTCCACTGAAACTTGCTCACTTATGTTAATTACTGCTCTATTCACAATACCTAGGAATTAGAACGAGATGATGAATGGATACTGAAAATGTGGTACATATATAGTAGTATTTACCTGTAAAGAAAATGAAATCATTAAATTTGCAAAAAAAATGGTGGCACTAGAAAGGGTCATATTGATTGGAGATCTAGATAAAAAAATGAACGTAGTATGATTTCACTTACTAGAGTTCCTAGCTTCAAATCTTCAAATATGAGTACATAGTCTATAGTAACTGCAGAAACTAGGAAAGTAAGATTTGAGTGTTTCCAGGCTAGAGTCTTTGGGGAACCATGTGTGGGAGAATAGCAAGGTGTAAGTGATTTGCTTTGAGAAATGAAAAATGGAGATTCTCTGGAGAAGGTGACAAGTAAATACAAAAGAAGAAAGGAAGAAAATGGAATACCAGTAAAGATGTCTGAAGAAGTCTTAAGGAAACATAATATTAACCATTTGCTTTTAAAAAGCCTATAATACATATAAGTCTGTATAGAAATACGTACATATAGTTTTAATGAACCTTTCTCACTGAGCTGATAGTAGCTCTTCTGGGAGCCAAATTTTACCTCAAAAAGTCTGAAATAACAACTTCCTCTTTGGAGTTGTTGGCAAAGGCTGTCAAGAAATCCATGCAAGCAGCTACTGCTATTGTCCTTAATTTTCCTTTGGGGGTGGAAGGTAAGTCATTATCATTAAATCCCTAAAACAGAGACCAGAGGACCCTGAATTGGAACTGACCTAAATTCCACCCCCCCATGATGACTAGATATTGTACCAGAAGGCACCATGAAAATTTCCAAAGAAGGGAGGCAACCAATAGTCCCTCCCAACTATGATACTTATGACTGACATCAATAGCATTAAGGCACAGCAACTCTTAGATGAGTCATAGCACACACGCCTTGGATATAGCCAACTGCTTTCCAATCAACTTAAGACCTGCCCAACAAGACGAAAATCATGGCTGGTACTGGAAATCTATGTAACTAACTACTCAGAGTTAGTGAAATCTTGGTTATTGAAGGAGCATCTACAGCCATTAATTTATGAACCAGCATTGTTCCTAACAATATAAATATTTGTCCTTATACCCAAAGTGTAGTCTTCTCTCTTCAAAGATATACATCCTTGCAACAGTCAGAGAACCACTACAGAAAAATCACAACCAATCAAACTGCAAAGCTGTGGAGCCCTGCCAGATCACTGTATTTCCTAATACTCCAGCACCTAAGAATCAGGAAACATTGTGGGAGAGGAAGCAGAAAGACAGAGGATCAGGGCATTTTCTGTAACAGTGTATCTCCTGAGGTCAGAAGCTACACCCATAAAGTCTCAACAGCATGACTTGACTAAATACAGGCTCAAACAGGACAACATAAAGATCTTCCAAAGTGGACTAGGGAAAGTACTACAGAAAGAGCTACAGGCTACTGAGGAAAGGTAACAACAGAAAAAACAGTCTCCATGGAAAAGAGAGGTACTGAGAGCTAAGAAGGCTAAGTTATATATACAGAGAACATTGAAGGTATCTTTGCATTCTCTACAGAATATTTTCAGTCATTAGATACAAGATCTCTAGGTTATGGAGAATTTACACTAAAACTTCTTATAAGAATAAGAGTAGGAGCTTTCCAAGAGGAGGATCCATAAATATGGCACACTTAATTTCTGAAATAAATGGTAAAACAGCAATCATTTTGGGCTTGGTTTAAGTAGTGAATGAGCATATAAAATTTTATTTCTATTGCCTCTTCTAACATCAGACCAAAAACAAACATTTGCTTTCAAATTAATGATTTTTCAAGTATAGTCGAGGAACTTAGCTCAGCTAAGATTTGACAAAATTGCTTGGGGATTTACAAACCTATCCAGCCTCTGAAGTTAATTCCAAAGTTCTCCCACAACAATCAAACCATTAATATTCTCGCCTTCCAACTCTAAATATGTGTTATTGTTCAACACAGTTTAGTCCTGTAGTAATCTTTAAAACTACAATATGATTCAATGGAAAAATCTATTTATTGATTTATTAAACAACTTTTGCTTTCAAAACTATAGATAATAAAACGAATAAAAGTCATTCTTGTCATCTCTAATTTTCTTTGCAATGTTTTATAGATAGGAAGATGTGTGTATAGATAGACAAGAAAAGATTTAACTTGGAGAGAAATAAAACAAAATTAAGTTATTGGGTGGTAAAATAAAATTATGAACTATTTTTGAATGCCACACCACTCATATTTTAGTGAACTTGAGTAAGTCTCTTAATAACATGAAGGTGTCAGATTTCTTAAATATTTCAGAGATATTGACTTTTTAAAAAGTAAAACAGTGTGAAAGTTAATATATTTCTTTCTTTAATCCTCTTTTGTGAGGTAGACGGCTAGTAACACTTTTGTAGTCAACTTATCATGTTTGAACATCATTTGGGCTTATCTGGAGAAAGGTACCATCCTTAATATGTCTGCTTTGCTACCAAACATTTAATAAATAGAGGGAATAAATAGTATATCTTCAGTTATGAAAGATATTATATGGCTGCTCCAAATATACTATAAGTATGTAAAATGCTTTTTAAAACTTTTAATTAGTTTTTTTTATTTTAGTTATTATGAAACGTGTAAGATGGTATCTCAAAGTTGTTTTGATTTGCATTTCCCTGATCACTAAGGAAGTTTAGCATGACCTTAGGTGTCTTTTGGCCATTTGAACTTCTTCTGTTGAGAATTCTCTGTTAAGTTCAGTGCCCTATTTTTTAATTGGGTTAATTAGAGTTTTAATGTTTTTAACTAGTTTCTTGAGTTCTTTATATATTTTGGAGATCAGACCTTTGTCTGTTGAGGGGTTGGTGAATATCTTCTCTCATTCAGTAGGTTGCCTTTTTGTCTTAATGGCAGTGTCCTTTGCATTACAGAAGCATCTCAGTTTCAGGAAGCCCCATTTATTCATTGTTGCTCTTATTGATGTGCTACTGGGGTTATAGGTAGGAAGTGGTCTCCAGTGCACATGTACCTCAGGCTACTTCCCACTTTGTCTTCTATCAGGTTTAGTGTGATCAGATTTATATTGAGGTCTTTAATCCATTTGAACTTGAGTTTTGTGGATGGTGATAGATATGGATCTATTTCCATTCTTTTATAGTTATGCCAGCACAATTTGTTAAAGATGCTTTATTTCTTCCCTTATATAATTTTAGCTCCTTTGTCGAAAATCAAGTGTTTGTAGATTTGTGGATTAATATCAGGGTCTTCGATTCAATTCCATTGGCCAACGTCTCTCTCTCTCT
>NW_026067962.1:5566949-5577089 GCF_014885135.2 Alexandromys fortis
CTGGTAGGAATCCACAGGTTCTCATCCTCTGTGGAAAAAAAAAAAAAAAAAGCAGAACCATTTTCGAAAGTAACATATCCTTAGACTCAAATTTTGAAATCAAGATAACTTTATAATATCTATGCTAGTTTAGCTTAGCAGCTAGTTCAGTGAAGTCTCTATAGTTAGCTCATTCACAGTCAAAAAATTCAAAGAAAGCCCAACAATATACATAATCCAGACTCTCTGTGTATTTCCCATTTTATGCAGCTTATTTTTTACTCTATTATTTTCAATATTTATTCGATTATCTTTGCACCTATAATCTATGGCTGTCTATACTCTTTCTTCTATCACTCCTAAATTCATGTACATTTGTCCAACACTGTGACCCATTTAGAAGTTTTAATTTTGGTCTGAATATGTCTTTGTGGTGTATCTGTAATCCTTTTCTCATCAGGAGCATATTGTAAAATGTCAAGGGGTATGGCTAAGAAAAGGTTGCTTTGCCCTTTGACTTGGGCCAGTCCAACAGGGTAGAGGTATGGTCAGTGCTATCCACCCAAGCTCCAGGGGCACAAGGGTCTATGTACTAGTAGCACTCTGCTCACAAATGTCATTTAACTGCTCAGTAGCAAGACCTACCAAAAGTTGGTTCTTTTAGCATGAACCAGGAAGTCATCTCTTAAATTCAGAACCTGCATCTCGGCTTTGGTCAGCAAACAGAGCCTATCTGAAGAAAAAAAAAAAGTGTGGCTACCAAGAAGCTACACTTGGCTCCTATTCTTGTGGATATAGAAGTCCTCTTTATTTCTTTTAAAGTTTTGTTAGGTCTTATGTACATTCATTCCTGATGATGGGTGCCATTTTGCAATTGGATACTGCTCATTGATTTTCTCGATTCCCAGACTTGAATAGTCACACATAACCTATATTAATTACAACACTGTTTGTCTAATAGCTTAGGTGTATTCCTAGCTAGCTCTTATATCTTTAATTAACTCATTTCTATTAATCTGTGTATCACCACAAAGCTGTGGTCTACCAGTAACGTTCCTCCTCCTTCTGTAGCTACATGGCATCTCTATGACTTCACCTACTCTCTCTAAATATCTCTCTTTAGATTTCCTGATTTGATTTATTCTGCCCTGCCATAAGCAAACCAGCTTCTTTATTAACCAATGGTAGTAAAATATATACACAGCATACAGAAGGGAATCCCACATCAAAAGTACCCAAATCTCTTGGTATTGTGGCTTTATAAGGATATTGTTTAGTTTTATGGACATGTCTTGATTTTTTTTAGGGGTGCGTGGGGAGTGTTAGAGCATAGTAGTGATTTTTTTCTTTATTTGTTCTGTTATTTGTTTTTTAAACAATCCTTTATATTTTACATACTAATTCCAGTTCTCTTGCATGCTTCCCTCCTCCCACTCCTCCCACTTCCCCAACTCCACCCCCATGTACACCTCAGGAAAGGTGGGGCCTCCAATAGGGAGTTAACAAAGTCTGACACATCACTTTGAGGCAGAACGAAGAATTCTCCCACTCTGTATCTAGGCTGAACAAGCTGTCCCTCTAAAGGGAATGGTCTCCAAGAAGTTGGCAATAAATACTGCTTCCACTGCCAGTGGCCCCACAAACTACCTAAGTTATACAACTGTCATCCACATTTAAAGGGCCTAGTTTGAGCCTGTTCAGTCCAGAGTCAGTGGACTTGCACTAACTCAGGTCAACTATTCTGTGGCTTTCCCCATTATGTCTTGACACCTCTGATACTCCTTCCTCACTATGAATGGACTCTAGGAGCTTGGCCCAATGCTTAGCTGTGAATCTCTGCATATGCTTCCATCAGTCGCTGGATGAAGGTTCTATAATAACAATTAAGGTAGTCATCAATCTGACTACAGGGGATGGGCAGTAAAAGAATCCTGTCAAAATTGCTTAGGGTCATAGCTGGTGTCCTCTTTGTGTATCCCAGAGAAGCCAGGAAACAAGCTGGACCCTAAGAGAGGCATACATGGATCCCCTGGAAAGGGGAAATAGATGAGATCTCCTGGATAAATTGGGAACATGGAGGGAATGAGGAGAGTGTAAGGGGATTGGGGAAAGAAAAGGGAAGAGTGGAAGGGAACACGGGGGCTTGAGAAGGTCAAGCTGGAGGAAGGAAAGAGGGAGAACAATGAAAGAGATATTTTGATAGAGGGAGTTGTGATAGGGTTAGTGGGAAACCTGGCATTAAGGAATTTCTCTTATTCTTTAGAAGTGGTTTTTATGGAAGAGAATAAGGGTTCTCACAAAAGGTGGTTAACTATATCGACGGTCAAGTTATTTTTGACATGTGCAAAACATGAAAACAAATACCATATAATTTTGGCTTATGTGAAAACAGTTAGAAATTATTCAAAATAAATAATAAAAATCTATCTGAATTGAGCAAGCCTGTGAGTACATTTATATGGTTTGGTTTGCTTTAGATTCAAGTTAACTCTCCTGTGGCATTTACTTTCCATAAAAAATTTGTGTTGAGCTGGCTAAGGTTTTCAGTTAATGCTATTCTTGATTATAATTATAGATTAGTGTTATTTTGCCTTCACAATCAGCACTTTAATTTGTTGTAGGTTTGGTTAATTATAAAGTGATGCATAATTCCATTAACAATCTTTTTAGAGGCATAATTCTTAAAACAGGCTTTCAGAAAGAGTGTGTGTTATGGTTCAAGCAGGAATTACTATTTTTTTACTTCTGTTTGCTTTTGTTTTGGGCAAAAGAATTTACTCACAAATCAGTGTGTATAACAATAGCAATTCATTGGAAAATAGCATTTTTCATAAAAGACAATGAGTTTAACATGTCTTTTCTCCTCATTAGCTAGAATTAGAAGGCAAGGAGGAAATTTCAAAGTCAGTATGAGGATGATTGTTCTATCTTGTAAAGAATATGTGATATCTAAGTTAACAGATTCTAGTCACCTAGTTACAGTGAGCAACGAAAAGCAATAGTAACAGTTTGTGCTGTTTGAGTTGCCTATAAGACATTTCTGATGAACAGTGCTATCCATTCATGTAAGGTACTTCTGTTCAAACATATTTGTTTCTGTAATTATGTTTTAAAAATAACCTTACATAGTATTGTGTTTCTAGGAGGTACTTTATAATTCATTACTTTTGTTAACCCACCTCCTACCTCCTAATCTCTCATATGCCTTCTGTTTCATGTCAGTCGCATGCTGACCTTATTCATATGATGCATAATGTAATTAGAAATCAGATATTATGATATTTCCCTAATAATTGTGTGTTCTCAGTATTGTTTTACCTATTTGGGAAATTTGTTAACTCAATATCAATTAATTTTTCTTCTCTGTTTTTGAAAAATGACTCTGAATTATTTGTTGGAATTATACTGAGACTGTAGTTTGCTTTTGGTAGCATGTATATTTTTACAATTTTAATTCTTCTGATCCATGATATTAAGAGGTGTTTCCATCTTCTAGAGCATTCTTCATCTTCTTACTTTTGTTTTTTAAAACATTAATTGCAGATGCTTTTTATTTCCTTAGTTGGGTTTTTGTTTCCAGGAAGTAAGTGTGTGTGTGTGTGTGTCTGTGTGTGTGTGTGTGTATTATGAATAGTATTGTTTCCCCTATTTTATTTTCAGCACTTGTATCATTGGTATATAGTGAGGCTACTGAATTCTCAGTGTTAGTTTTGTTATCTGTCACTTTGCTGAGAATATGAGTTCTGGGACTTTCTGATGGAGTATTTATAGTCTCTTATGTATGGACTCAGATCTTCTAAAAATAAGAATACTTTGGATTCTTACTCTTTTGTTGAAATAAGAGCAGCGAGGCTGCGTCCCCGGCACCCGGCCGCCCGCATGGCTAGCTTATGCCCAGAAATAATTACACGGAAACTGTATTCTTTCAAACACTGTCTGGCCCGGCTAGTTCCAGTTTCTTATTGGTTAGCTCCATGTTTGAGTCTAATTTTGTGATCAATGTATTGATTGGTACATGTTTAATGATGGTTGAAAGGACAATGTCCCCAAAATGCTCAAGTGTTTAAACACATGGTTACCATTTGGTGGTGCTGTTTCTGGCCATCACAGAGGAGTGGTCTAATGGGAAGAAACATATCATTGGATCCAGGCTTTGAGATTAAAAAAAAAAAAAAAAAAGCCTCACACTAGCCTATAATCTTTCTCCCTTTACTTTGTGCCTATGGTTCAAGATGTGAGCTCTCAACTTCCTGCTCTGGTTGCCCTGCCTAGTGTATGCTCTCATGCTTCCCTGAAATGATGGACTCCTGTTCCTCTCTAAACCAAAACTCAAATAACCTCCCTCTTCTGTAAGTTTCCTTGGTCATGGTATTTTATCAAGTAAGAGAAAAGGGATGTTTCTATATCAAGGCATCTCTGTATCTCAGAAATTACACCAACTTTGTCATAAAGAATGAACTTTTCAATGGGTCCAGAATTAATTTTCAAGTAGTTTACTAGAATTTTCACATCGATGGTCCTCATGAAGATGGGTATGCAATGTTCTGTTTAATTCTGTTTTTATTTGCTCCTGTATCAGAATAGTTTGGGATTCAAAGAAGGGTTTTATCTCTTCTGGAAGAATTTGAGTAGTAGTACTACTGTTAGTTCTTCTTTAAATTTTTGGTAGAATTCTTCAAAGAATTTATCTGATCTGGATTTTGACTTAATTGACAGACTTCTTAGGGTGTTGCATTCTTGTTACTGTTTACAGACTTCACAAAAAATTTACAGGTTTAAGGATTTATTTTAATTAATATACATGTTCATGTATTGTTGGCATGCATATTTGTGCATCACTTGTGAGCCCATTTCCTAAGGAGACCAGAAGAGGTCACAGGAGCTGGAATTACAGAGAGTGGATAGACACCATGTAGGTACTGGATTTCAAAATCAGGTCCTCCAGAAGAGCAGGCAGCGAACTTAACTGGTGAGACTTCTTTCTATCTCTTTGGTTTTTGAGTTTTATTTTTTTATTGCAGTATAAAGGCATTAGATTCACATTAAATTATTAATTTGAGTTTTTTATGTTTATTTATTTTAAAATTAAGATTAAATTTATAATTAGTTTAAGTTAATTAAATTTTTATTCAATTTCAGGTTTTTAAAATTTCTTCTTAATTTACAGATTCACAATAAAACAGACTCAGACAGACCACTAAATGGATCACAATGTTGGATGAGTGTACGTAGGCTTGAGAGAGGAAAAAAAAAAGAGAGAGAAATAAGACTAGTAATACTTACTTGTTTCTGTGTTTGGATACATTTTCCCATCCTTTTACCTTAGGTGGTATCTCTCATTGATTGCAAGGTGTGTTTCTTAGAGTTAAAAATAGATGATCCTGTTTCTTTTCTTAAATTATTATCACTTTTTATTTTTTATTTTTTAAAACAGTTTTTTTTTTCTCTCTATCTCTATCTGTTCTGGAATGCCCTCTGTAGAACAGAGTGGCCTCGAACTTATAGAGACCAGTCTGCCTTTGCCTCTGCCTCCCTTTTCTACTCCAGTCTGCTTTTCTGTGCCTTCTTAATGGAAAATTCAGACTGTTAACATTTAAAGTTAATATTAAAAGATATGCATTGATTCTTCTTAGATTGTTGATTTAGTGTTGCTCTACTAGAATTCTTTTGTCTAATAGTTCTGTATTGCTTTCTTTTTTTCCCCTATGGACTTTTGTTTCTATTTATCCTTCTCTTCAGACTGAAATATTCCTTCAAGTATTTTCTATAGAAATACCTTGGTGGTCATACATTAATTTACTTTTTTTCTGCTCTATTATCATAGATAATGGTCTGTCTTGGTAAAACATTATTCCAAATTTGGATTTGTATTTTGGCTTTAAAGAATTCTTTAAATTATCAGATATTATTCTGATGAGCCTCCCCTTATATGTGACTTGTTCCTTCTCTTTTTCAACATACTTTATTTTGTTTGGTTTTGGTTTTATTTTAACAATAAATCATAGGGTGTTCTGGTATTTTTCTATAACCTTCTGTAGAACTACAGCAACTTGATATAACTGGTATTTCTTGATATTTCTGCCTTGGAGATTTTCTTCTATTTTGTTTATTGAAAATCTGTTTGTTTCTGCTAACCCCAAATCTAGCATGCTGGAAAACACAGGAAGACTCACTGCAGCCCCTAACATCTCCGCCTTATTCTCCAGTCCCAGACCCATCAGTAACATTCCCAGCTCTGTAGCAGGACACCTGCTATGGTCTCCCTTTATCCTGTGACCTCATCCCCAACAAATCACAAATTCTTCCTCCTCCAAACTCCCTTCCCCAAACTCATCCATTATCCTAGCCTCCAATACCAAGAAGCATTGCCTGTCAACAACACTGAGCAGGCCATGGAGACAGGAAAGTCAATGATAGACCTCCACTCCTTCAAATCTAATCACCCAGTCTCATCTCCAGCTCTGTAAAGGAACACCTGCTCAGCCCCTTTTCCTCATTCCAATATCATCAGTGTGTCTCTCAAATCTTGCCCTTCTAACCTCCCTCCACCAACTTGATTTTTTATCCCAACTCCCAACTCCAGCAGCCTGCCCCTCCTTTCCCCACTGTTAATTCAAAGGCCAATCCAGGGAAATGGGTAGACTAACTATAGATCTTCTCCTCTCCCTCTATTTCTCCAGATCCAAATCTCAGATTTCATCTCCAGGCTATAGCACAACTTTTGAGGTGAGCTCTCCTTAATGTCTACCTACCTTCTTAGGAGACCAAATAAACATATCCTAGGTAAAAATTCTTACCTCCTCATTATTGTGAACGACTTCAGATTTGTAGGAATGGTTTGTATGATGAAGTCCAGCTAATTCAACCATGGGCTGTCTGCCAAGGCAAAGTCCAGAACCAAGTAGTTGTTCAGTACATGAGGTTAGATATCTTAACTGTTATTCAGTATGCTATGAAATCCTGAAGAAGTAGGCTCTAAAGGAAGGAATGGAATTGCCAACCATAGAAAGCTGATAAAGAGCTAAAGCTTCCTTCTTCCTTTTCACTTATATAGGCTACCAGCAGAAAGTGTAACCTAGATTAAAGTACCTTAAGTACCTTATCATCTCAAAAGGTCAGGATTTAGGGTCTCTTCTCACTTCAAATGTTTTAATTAAAAAATGTTCCTCACATGTTCCTGACTTTTATTTCATTCCAGATGTAGTCAAGTTGACAACCAAGAACAGCCAATACACCAAGGTAATATAACAGATATAACTATGTATCTCTATGTAGCATTTATTTAGTGTTATTACTAATATTTTTATTGCACTACGGTATAGACACTGTATGTATTTTGTGTAAGTATAATCATATAATCTTCCATTAAATGTATATGTATGATTTTATAAATATGTATATATACATATATATGTATATGTGTATATATGTATTTTATATTTGTAGACATAATATTTGTAGAGTAGAAATATGCAACAGAGATAGTGGTTATTGTATGATGATTAATAAAAACCCGGAGACAGATGTTGGGGTTCATCCTGAAAGTCAGAACATCAAAACAGCCAGCCACTGGCTCTTACCTCTACCTTAGTCTAAAATGGTGATCCTGCCTCCAGGAATCTTAGAATGAGACTGAGCCTGAGAGCTGTCGCCACCAAATTTCTATGGCAAACTAGTGTGGCTACTGGGATTAAAGGTGTGTGTCACCACTGCCTGGTCTGTAAAACAGACCAGTGGGACTATTTTACTCTCTGATCTTCAAGAAAGCTTCATTTATTAAAATACAAGTGAAATAACACTACAGGTTATCATGATTATGATTACTATTATTTAACAGTTTATCTATCTTTAGGTCGTTCTAGACAAGTCTCTTTCTTGTCAGTATGGCCCCAAAGTTCGTGTAAAAACATTATGATCATATGTTTTAAGAGAATTTAACTCATGTACCCTGAAGCACCTAAATTTCTGCAAAACTATATTATCATTATCTGAAATATGTCTTATTTTGAGATCTAATTAGGACTCAAAATATTCATATGTGCTTACCCATCTCTACTACTCTCTGATATATTCACCGTAGCTGGAGTTTATCTTCTTCAGCTTCAAAGCCTGAAATATAAGATATAATCATGCAATTAATACTGAACAAATATCCTCTGAATGATGAAACATAAGTTGCCTAGGACTTACATTCTCAAATATCTTATCTTGTTTGGGCATCAGTCACGTAATGTAATGAATTCCCGTGTTAAACCAAACTAAGGTACCAAAGGAACAAACATGGCAGACATATTAAATAGGGGTAGACAATAATTCTTTCCACATTTTTCTCAATATTTTGCCGGGGCACACCTTAGAATTTATTTTTGTTTAGACAATATGCAAACTATTTTGTCTAAGTTTACTACTTATATGCAATGAATATAATTTGTCTAATATAAATATATTAGCAAGCATATCTCTTTTAAAATTGTTAATCCTTTTTATGTCTAGGGACATTTTTAAAATCTGTCACTTTAATTTCTTGTGATATAAAATTTTATTTTTCATTATATTATGTATTAATAAATTGCTCAGTTATTTCCCCAGATATACGTTAGTGAATATTAGTGTGTTATCAAATATCAATTCATCATTAAATTATATGTCAAAGAAAATTGTGTGGCATTGATGTATTAAATCCTGAAATTGAACATAAAATATTTTCACATTCATTTATTGGAGACCATAGCCCACAAATTCCTTTTTAGTTTCCACTGTCAAACTAGAAGACAGTCTCACCACACAACTACCTCTCAAGAGATGTCCAGGGTTTTGTTGCTTGTTTATGAGAAAATAATCATTTAGGGGAATAATATGCTTTCTGAATGAAACCCCATATTTTAGAGTATTATCAAATCTCACACAATATCTTTTTGAAACTGTAGTTTATAACTGCTAAACATTTAAAAAGCTCTGACTAAGCTTTACAGTTGAGTTAATATGCTAGCTACTTCAATCTCTGTTTAATGAGAGAAACAAGTGAGTACAAAATAATATTTGTTCTCAATTATTGGGATTAATGATGAGTCTATAAAGATACTGTGAGTTTTTAAGGTATGCCTGTCATAAATGGTTTCAAACACTGAAGTATCATAACATTATTTTTTGCATAATTTAATGCATGTAAATTATTACATCTATTAATTACTTCATTCATTCAGAAAAAAACTTCTGTCATATAAGACAATAAGAGACTACCATTGTGTTTGTGAGAAAAGGAGGAGGAAAAGCAAAGTGTTGAAATATTTCACAACACTTGAAAAGCTCAGAGAGTAAACAATTCACAAATCTCAGGAAGCTCTTGAAACAAGTTTCCTCTCCAAGGTTTAATAAGCCATAATGGTTGCTATGAAAAAGAGACTCTGATAAGATTGCTGAGCTGCCTGCAATTTATACAGAGAGCTCCAGAGATTCAGCATTTATGAGTAATCTCTCACATGGTGTGAGCTTTTCAGGCATGTAGTTGCCTTTGAGTCTTCCATGCTCCTGTAAGAAATCTCTCATGCTCATTCTTGTAAATACCACAGTTTTCTCACTCATCTGTTTTAGTTAGAACCGTTAGTTTTTTTCTATAAGTGTTACCTTACATAGGATGATGAGGTGTTTGTTTATATTTCCCTAGAAAATGCATCACACACAAAAGACACGCAAATAACCAAAGAAAGAAGGGCACATCACACTTTTGAAAATATACAAGACAATAAAAGTAAGGAAATATGTCACATAGGTTGAGCATAAAGAAAATGTTGTTACTTTAGGGAGACCTCCTCTTGATGTAAACTTTCCTGAGTTCTTCCCTGTGAACTCTGTCAGACATTCTTTCTGGTGCATATCCAGTCTCAACCAAACAAAAACTTTTTACCAGGGAACCGCCCCTTATGGGAACAGAGGCCATTGTGGGCTGTGGCATAGGAAGGTGATTTCCCCTATCTTCTCTGTCCTTCATCATGTTAACTTCAGTTTTAGAGTTAGCCGCAAAGGAAAAAGGCCAAGTTACTTACAAAGGTAAACCTATCAGACTTACACCTGACTTCTCTATGGAAACCATGAAAGCCAGAAGGTCCTGGATAGATGTACTGCAAAAACTAAGAGACCATGGATGCAGGCCCAGACTACTAT